>NW_015090911.1:4520337-4611374 GCF_001431845.1 Calidris pugnax | reverse complement strand
GGAGGGAGGGAGGGAGGGATATGTGTGTGGAGGAATGCTAAGTGATGCCCAGGTACCTGGCTGGGGAAACCTAAGATGTAACTGGCAGGACAGCATGGACCAGTGTGGCTTTCTGCCTGACCTTGGTGAGCTAGTGGTCACTTCCCTGTGGTGAAGGGCAGTTGAGACCTGGTGATCTCAACGCTATTGGAGGAGTGAGCAAGCAAGGGTGTGATCACTCACCCTAGGGTTTGGATCCCTCCAGGCTGTTGCCTGTTCCATCTCACCCATGACAGGAGGGAAACATTGGTCACAGACCTGATTCCTTGGTGTCACAGGAAAACAGGTTCTGCCAAAGCAGTGCTTAACAACTGTGGGTTTCACACAGAGCCAGAGAAATGATGGGAAGAATGAAATGATCATATAATAGGAGAAACGTGTGATCTGTTAAATTAGTAGTTGTGGAGGTTGAGACATGTGTAACACGAATGATTCAGAGGTGGAGGATTCAAGGCTCCCTTTTTACTATAATTCCCTAATGTGGGGTTGTAAATGTCCAGTGAAGGGATAGAAGAGGGACAGTGACTCTGGTCAGTCCTCCTCTACACTCCCCAAGCATATCCCTTTCTTAAATTTACATGGCAGTTGAATGCAACCAAAGTTCACTTGGAAGGAAACCGCAAACTGAGCATATGGTGCTTTCTACAGTGGATGGTGACATGGCACAAACTGACCACCACAGGACTTGTCACTTTGTCTGCATATGGTACAAAACAATCAGCTTAAGTGAAATGCCTGCTGAAAGGCAGCTGCAGTAGGTGCTGACCTCATGAATGGCCTCTGATAAACATAAGGAGGTTTGTTGGCTTATGGAAAAGAAACAGCAATAGCCTACAGGGTCTAATGAGTTGGCAAACAAGCAGAGGGATGAAAATTAGGCCAGATCCATGGCCAGCGCAGCCTCTTAACAACTGGGAAGAAAAAATATTGCCATTCTACACCTACGATTGGGTTATTTATGTGACATCCACCACATGTTTCCACATGTTTGCACAGGATTATTTATATTTTCCTTGTAATTAGAAATTCTCTTTACTCCTCTGTTTAATGTGACACCATATCGATTACGTTTCCAGAGCATACCACTCCAGACATATTTATATGGCTGTTTCAAATGATTTACAATAACTAATGTTGTAACAGGAATATAATTTCGGAAATATAATACCAGTCAATAGCAGTAAAGGTTATGCTTATAGCCAGATCTCCTTGTACTATGGGAATATGTTGCCACTAACAACTTATCACCTGAAGGCCCCATCTTCAAGTTGATATAAGCTGTCATAGGATCAAATTTCAGTGCTCAGTGAGCACTCCACAGAGTTATCTCAGTTGGGACTCTATCTGTCCTAATTAGCCTTGTTATAAAGCTGGATAGAGCACAAGCAAGATCCCCACAAAATAGTAAATTGGTCTGAGGCCTGTCATGGTGCAGGAACCCAAAGTTCCTGCTTTCCATCTTTCTAGGGAATTCCTCGCGATTGCAGAAACAGATTGGATCAATAAGTATTGATTTATTTCTCCGAAACATTGGCACTGCAATGTGAGAGAAGAAGATTGTGTTGTTTTTAATCCAGTGTAGAAATACATTTTCTAGAAAGGTTTGTAAGAAGCCTTTGTAAGAAGGTTAATACCTTTATTAGTATTATATTGTCCTAATTCTTGCATTACCTAGACATAGAACTGACACGTATGATTTTAGCTTTGCAAAAGATTTATAAGAAGAAAAAAATATTACAGATTTGGTATTATCCAAGGTTAATGGTGGATTTTGTACCAGAACCTGGAATGACATACCTACCCAATGCTTTTACCAAGAAGTGAATTCTCCTCATAGGGATATCAGCATAAGAAGGAGAAATTACTAAATTTAATCGTTAGGGTTTTATCCATGAAACCAACATGACAAAAAGTGTATTGTTACTACCTGAACAGCATCTTATTTGTAAATATCAAGGCAGGCAATCATTTTTTGTATAAAACTGCAATTTCTGGTTTGCAAAATTCACAAGAATGAATGAAATCTAAGCAAATGAAGTCTACAGTCTGTCAGAAGAGCAAATGATCAAAGCTTTGCTTTGAAGGCTGGTTTTATTAATAAATGAAAAGAGTTCCAAACAAACCTCTAACGTTAATAGAACTGAGTTGCTTTATCTCCAGATCTATTTGTAGATCTATTTGCGCCTCTCAGTACATACTGTAACATCTTAGAAAGGGCATCTTTGTTTTCCAAGTTGAAGACAGTCTCTGCTATATGTTATGCTTTAGGTTACCTAGAAGATTTTTGCACAAGAGACAAAATCTCTCAAAACAGCAGTATGAAATGTTTTCAAGATTTCAAAACAGGGGTTCAAGAGGTAGATTTTTTACTTGTCGTGGTTTCAGCCGAAATCACCGCAACCGAACCAACAGATGGCCCTTCCCCCCACCCCCAAAAGAGGAGAGGAAGAGATAAGGAGATTGAAAAGTTTAAAATTAACTATAAGAAGATTGAAAAGTTTAGAATTAACTAAACTACTTTAATAAAAAATAATATTAAAATAAAAGAGAAGAAAATAATGAAATAGATACAACACATATACAAAACCGTATCAAGCTCCCAGGATGACAGTCCCGTCACCAGCAGGCACTGGGGAAGTCCCAGACTGGACTCGGTGATGGACAGGAGCAGGATTCCAGCTCTGGAGTCAGGAGCACATGGGGATCAAAGGCAGATGAACAGACAGGGTCCTCTTCGGACGTCGGCCATTGCAGGAAGAGAGTTGACCCTTTGATCCCTCAGCTTTTATACTGAGCATGGGGCAGATGGGATGGAATACCCCTGTTGGTCAGGTTTGGGTCACCTGTCTTGTCTGTTCCTCCCCACAGATGTGACCCCTCTATGTTTTTCCGTTTCCGACCCTCTAAGGGGCAAATAACGAAAATTGGCTGACCTTGGTTGTTATAGCAATAAGTATAAGCAAGGGCCTCTCTGCACACCATTCCCTGGCATGGAGCACAAACATTGGTCTTATCGCTCTGAGAAGGAACAGTTTTCTCCACAATATGCCGTTAATTTCAGAGAGTTAGAAAAGGCCTAACTAAAATGCAAAGTTACAGAACACAAAATTGATCCGGTTTTACCTCAAACCGGGACATTACTTCACAAATGTATTATAGAGAGATATGACGAAATCTCAAGTTGTAGAATCATACACAAAAAAAAAATCTTCAAGTCCACTTAAATCAATAGTGTCTAGGGAAACATGACCTCTCAAGAAATTCTTCCACTTGTCATAAAATATTTAATCCAGAACTGATTAACGTGATTGGTTATAGACATCAAGAACTATAAAGTCTGACTTGAAATTCCAAATGCATTTTTGTTGTCAATGGTTTGGAAGATTGAATACATTTAGTAGCCTCTAACTGGGTGATAAGGAACAAAGTTACCGGAGTGTGTTAAATAAATTTAAAGATTATTCCACTCCTTGAAAAGGTCTGAAATTTGAAAGTGCCAGTTTCTCATGAAAATGTAAAACCAGAGGAGCATTTTGATATTTGTAATATATTCAGGATACTTAAATAAACCATGCAACTCTTCAGATTTTGTGAAATCCCTAATCCCTAATTTAAAATCAGATTTTAGATCAGATTCTCAAAAGGAAGATTGCATTTGTCTTTTGTTTTTGATTTAAAACTAAAAAAAAATAATTATTTCAATGGATGCATAGGATAGCCAGAATGAATAAAAATTTTTACAGGGGAACACAGACTCATAGATATACATGCAAGCGAAATAAATGCAGATTATTCAAAGATAAATCCTCAAAAATGCAAATAAAATTCAAGAAATATGAAATATCAAATACAGTGTGGAAGCAAATATATCAAAGCAGTGCCTTGTTTTTAGACAGAGCTTCATTTATTTGTAAAGCAAATCCACTGTAGGAAAGTACCAAAAAATCAATGTGCACACACAGAGGCACACACATGCATATTGAAATATGAAGATTTCAGAATAAATGTGCATGAAGCACTTGAGATGATCAGTAGCACTCCCAGAAGATGTTACACCATATCTACTCTTCCAGACGGCTACATCCAGTGAGCAGAACACTCACTTAAACACTAGTGATCATCTTCTGTCTTTTAGGTTGAGCATTTGCACACAAATTGTAATGGGAAAAAGTTAATATAATTTTGTAGAGTTTACTCACAGATAAAAACATGATATTGAACTCACATGCAGAAAGCAGTGTATAAAAAATATAATTCATACATAAGCATATTATGTGATGAAAGAAACCTATAATCAAATATATGTGAAGATTTGTAGAGATAAATGCAAGCTAAGACCAAAGCTAAAGCAAATACAGATGAAACAAACCAACAAGCCAAATTCCCATCAAGAAGAACAATATCATGAAAAAATCTGGGAAAGAAAAAAGGAAGAATAAGTTTCTGACACTGAAAGACTAAATGTATTTGTGAAACTATATCTATGGTCCATGGTTGCCATAGATTTGTTTGTGTCTGCTGAAAAAAATTACATACTGGTTCTGGATTATTATTCCTTTTACCCAGAAATAGTATTTTGTCAGAGAATACAAGTGATGTGTAATCTCAGATATAAAATCTGTATTTGCTACCAATCATGGTAATGACAGATAACAGATCACAATTTCATTGCTATGAATTTAAATGTTTTGCAAGATAACATGCTATTAAACCCTACTTGGAGTTTTAGCACAGTCTAAAGGTATTACGAAAAGGTATTTTAAAAAGGTGTTAAAAGGTTGCTTTAAAAGGATTAGGTACCAAATTCTAATCTCTATTAGATGTCATTAAATTGCAAGGAAGCATTTCATAAACATCTGTGATCTAAAATATTGTTAAGAAAAAAACCTCGTCTTGGACTTCTCTGTTAAAAATAAGGAAGTTGAACATGCTTGTAAAAAACAAACAGACAGAGGATCACACGAAGTAAAATCTTCCAGCAGCTTGACTGCAGATTTGTTGTGATGAAGAGAGTTGAAAACAATAAAAGTATAAAAGAACCAGAAAAAGAAACTTCACCAATTTCTAAGACATGGAAAGGAAAGGAGTTTCCAAAATATGACACAGAAGAGACGTTGGCGAAGGCATTCAGGCAGTGTCAAGGGAATAGACCATGCAGATTGTTGCAACAACTAAATTTATGAGATGGTTCTGTGGGAGTGGAAGGTGACCAGCTCAGAGAACGACTGAGAAATCCTGATGCACGTTCATATTACTTATACCTATTTCTTCATTGGAGAACGGCAATACAAGAGAAAAGGTGCCCTTGAAGAGGATTAGATTACAATATATCAGCCCCTGGAATATGTAGGTCTATATCCAGGTTAGCTGTTAAATGAGTTGTTACTAGGAACCTGGAAACATACCCATATGAAAGAAACCCACACAGACATAGGGATCCTTTCATCTCCTTCACAGGCTTTTTGCTGTTACTCTCTGATATAAAAGGCACATGCACCTTTAATAACATCTCTATGAAAAATTCCTACGTAATTTTAATAAATAATAAATTCTGTCAGACTGTTGATTTTATATATAAAATACAAGTGTTTGTATTTCTCCATCCACATCCAAGAATTTTACTTCCACACATGTAGAGGTTACATATATATCAGCGGTTACATATATATCATATTTTTAGAAAATTAGGAAATGGAATGGAGTTGCCCAAAAGCAAAAAATATTAATAAATATTACTAAAAAAAAATACATACATTTTTCAGTTAAAATGGAAATTTAATATCAAATTCAACTAAGTCAAGTTACACTTCTAACTGAGTTTTTAAAAAAATCATAAGTGTAGGGATTATTTGTAGGAATTTTGAGTTGAGGCAGACTGGAATAATTATTTTTAAGAAAAAATTTAAAATTAAGAAAAAGTTAAGAAGCAAGTTGCTGATTTAGAATTTGGTTGAATGTTTTTGTTATGGAAAGGAAGTATTGCCTGCTATTTATACAATTTTATTAAGAGATACCTCATGCTATATACAGAAACAGACTTTTCCTCTTTCTTACATTGTAGTGTCTCTTAAATTACAAGAGGAAATTCTTAATTCTCTTGAAAATTTTCAAATAATGTATGGAAAGTGAAGCAGCAAGGTGCTCCCCATTCCACATATTGTCCACAAAAATCTCCAATGTAATCTTATAATTTCCAGTATGAATATATCTCCATTTAGATAATTTAATCCATTTAACCTCCTCACTCACCTCCACTCAAAAAACTAACAACAACAAAAAAGGTGTTCTTTCTAAACTACTGAAATCTTCCAAAACTTCTTACTAATCTCAACATGGTTTGTATCAGACCTGTAAAGGTTCAATACAAATTCTTAGACTTGTAAGTACACTTTGCATATAAAAAGAAATTAAACATGATTAGGACAATTCACCTCAATAAGAAAGGAGCACACCAGAGCCCATTATCAAATCAGTAGCATGGGGGGGTTAACCCCTTGGTTTAATTGTTTTCCTAATGAAAGAGGAAAGAGATCTGCTAAAAATAGCTTTTGCCGAACACAATGCACAGTTTAATTGCATTTCACACCATTAGGTACTTGCAGACGTAAACAGAAATATTACCTAACTCTTACAGAGCATTTTTCAGCAAGATATTTCACAAGTGCTTTAAAAATGATATATCATCCATTCCACTGCTAGAAACAGAGGCAAGAAGAAGTAAAGTGACTCACAACACACAGAGACCCTGCAAGAAAATCAAGACTTCCTTTCCATCCAGTTAGTTTTCAGTCCTGCAGGCTGCATCACTTCTCTGAGCCAACATGTGCCATTTCTTAAGAAATCAGAAGGAAAAAGTGATGGTAAGCAACTATAAAGAATGACTACAGTAAATAAACTGAGCAGCCTCTATAGCTGTTTGCAAAGCAGCTGTTTCCAGATGTAAAGGGCCAGTTCCCAGAAAGGCATGCTGGAAAAACCTCACATTGCAGCAAAGTGCAAGATTTCCTACAGAGAGCAAATCTTTTCTGGGAGCATTAGTGGGAAAGAATAGTGTACAGAATATTTGTTGAGCCTATATCAGGGCATTACACTAAAGATTACACTTTAAAGGTCTTAGTCAGACAGTTTAATGTTCACTTTAACCCCTGGGCTTAGTCAGAGGACAACGCAGGCACATCTGGGAATTCGAAGGTTTAATTAATGTCCCTGATTTAGGAGTCTCCCAGACCACATCAAATGAAAGCACCAGATACAGGGATGTAGCTGGAAGTTCGCTTGAATATGCCTTTGTGTCTTTATTCATCTTTCCGAAAAAGACTGTTGTGCAGATAGGGATGTTATCTTCAGAAACAGAGAGATGCTGATCCCAACCCTGAGGAACTCAACCAGAATGATATTACCTGGTGCTTCATAGTTGTCAGGCTAAGGTTCAAGCTGCATATAAAACTGTGCCTACAAGTGATGTAATTACGCATGCAAATACCTCATTAGTGCTCCAGCTGATTATTTGTCTGTGTAATTCCTACAGCAAAGAAGAACATATTATACCCAAACATTTTTGTACATGCTGTTCTAAAAGGCTGAAGCTCATCAAGCAAACAATTTCTTCTCCAAGGACCATAAAAGTGAAGGACAGCAGAAACAGCATCTGTATGACCATGCACTGGAGGCCAGGGCCCTGTGTTCTGAAAGACGAGAGACCTTGCAATTAAGACAAAATGCACTCAGAGGACAGGGAAAGTTTGGTCTTGATTCTCAGTAGTTAAAAGTTGGTGCATGCCAAGGAGCCCGAGATCTTTGACCCTTCCAGAACTCTGAATATTTTATCTAAATACATGCCAGACCTTTTCTAATCCTCCAAAATTCTTGGCTTTAATAATAGACTACGGAATTATTGCCACCAATTTCAGGGCACTGTATGGAAATACGCTTTCTTCAACATATTTTAGATTTTAAGTCCACCTTCAGTGGATATCTCCTTAATCTCATGTTAAAGAGGAAAGGAGAGAAAATGCTCAGGCAAAGACCTGAATTGCCTCTATTTACATTTTTGCAGAATGCTCAGGAATGCAACCTTGGCCCTAATTCAGGTTTCTACATTTTAATTATCAGTTCATATCCCTGATCCATGCCCCAAGGATATCTTATCAATTTAGAAAAGAAGTAGATGGAGATACATGTAAGTTGCATGGACTCTGTTTCAGCTCAGTTTTCTACAGTTTGTTTCAGAAAACATTGCAAGCATTCAATTCTTTTAACCATTTCTCAGATTGATTTCTCCTGAAGTTCAGAGTTGGGGGCTGCTCCATATCATCATCTTTATAAATGGGGAAATAATAAACAGTAAAATAAGAAACAATAAAATGCTTCTTTGTCTGTTTTGTTCACCTTGCACACAGCAGGCATCAATAATTCATGTCTGAGTGAAATCACTTCTGTAAATGTTTATGTACCTCATATCATTAGCAATAGATCACTTCTAAGCATCTTTAGAGTCTCCCTTCCTGTTTCATGATCTTGGTAGTTATCTTCATTTCAATAAACAAGATTTATTTTAAAAAGAGCAGCACACTTTAAGCTACTCAAATGGCACATGCTCATGAAGGAGAGTGCAATTCAAGTGTAAATACCTTCCCAGTATTTAGAAATGGATCTCATGTATAAACCAGAATCCAAAGCCAACATTTTCAAGAACTTTGCACCATTCCAGGAGACTAATTCTCATTTTCTGGAATTAGTCAATTGATGTTGTGCAAGGCTTATGTTTCAGTCCTGGGTCAACTAGAGAAAAGTTCAAAATTTGGAATTATGCCTGTGTGACTACCTAACACGCAGATTTACTTGAAAGAGAGGTGCCAAATCCAGACTATAAATTAACATGATGAGCATCGTGCAATCTGATCCTAACCACACAGAATGTTTGCATCATGGCCATGAGTTGCTTAGATGGTGCCTGGTAGATTTAGATCCCTCAGTACAATGGCAGCCCCCAGAGAAAGGGCACAAACCTCCACTTGACACCAACTCTGAGCCAGGAGCAGGTCACAGTTTCCCTGGCTCAGGATTTTAGACAGCTATCTCCACATGCTCTGGGCTCAGAGTTCAGACTCATTCTTCAAGGATGGATGTTTATGTGTCTTCCAAAGACCTGAGTGAGAATAGAGCTTTTCTTTTATAACAGGACTTCCAAAGTAGGTGGTTCAAACAGCTCTCCAGTATATTGATGTCAAAGATGCCCAGGAGAGGAATAGATCACAGTTTTGCATCTGTGAACTGAGGAGAGCCAGAGTGTCAGCTCCTTTACCCCCAGAAGACTGAGTTAAAAGGCTACAGAGAGGGGACAATCACCAACCCCTTGATGATACTGCACAGTAAGGAAGGATGCTAGAAACCATTGAGCTAGTGAGAGGAGGAACTCAAGGAGTGAGTGCGTTGAGACAAGTTTGCTCTATTTGTCATCTTGGCCATCCACCTCATTTTCTAATGTGTTCTTAGAAGTAAGAATGTGTGGAAAAGAAACTGTAGAAAGATAGAGGAATTACACCCCCAAAAGGAATCCAGTGTTTAGGAGGAGATTGATTTCTGCCTGGAAATGAATGCAGGGTAGGTGTATCTATTACAGAATTCATCGGCAGAGCAGAAAGCGCAATTGGGATCTCTCTCTTAAGAAAGGGTGGGGAGTATCATCTAGGCAAATATGCAAACACCATAAGAAATGCTAATATACTGAAGAGCTGTGGGAAACAAATCTGGTATATTTAGAGCAAGGTATATTTGTAGAAAGTGATGACATTATTTGAAATTCAGCAGGTTCAGAAGTTTTAAGGAATTTTTTAACCATTCTTTTCCACCTTTGCGTAAGCTTTTGTAAAATTGCTGATAGTACTCATGATAATTCTATTTGAAATCTGAAAAAAAAATGTTAGCAAGTATAATACTCCACAGAGGCACTATATTCTTCTGTAGAGGACAGCTCAAATGCAATATGTTGATGACTGTAGAAGTGGTATATTGCCTTAGGGAACAGAATAGTCTATATTGATAATAAAGATTTGGACATAAGAAAATTGAACATATATTTTGCTTTTATTCTGGTAGTGCATAGATCTGATAAAGATGATCAAATTCCTTAATGTTCCTGGCACTGTTCAGTTGCAGCATAAACAACATGTATCACTCCAAATGACTGAGACACATATTGTTAAAAGCCAGATGTTAAAACCAGTTTTATCTGCTTGTAATACGGGAAACAGAGGCAGTGGTGAGAGTTAATTCTTCACACACAGGCTGAAAAGCTGTATTTGTGGAGGTAGAAACAGGATAGTTTTCCCATGTCTAGGCCTGACACCTTTAAGATTATCCTGCTCCGGTTTTCCCTATACTTCACTTCTAAACATACTATTAAAAATAAAAGTTTGGGTTTTGTTTTGTTCTAGATATTCTTTGACATAAGCAGTACTCAAATTCGCTTTGTCTAAGCCCACCTACAGCACATGGGTTTGCGTTTGCCATTCCTTCTAATCAAGTTGTTGGTACGCTCCAGGAGAATGTTAAACTGCTTAGAAATTAATTGGTGCACTTGTCTTTAAATGAATTTTTGCCTTTTGTTTTATCTTTATTTTGTTTTGAACATTTCGAGTCTTTTCTGGCAGGCTTGCTGCCTTTTGGATTGTTCTTTGCTTCCTGTGGAAACTTCATGTGGTTTGTTTTGGTTTCTTTCTTTTCTTGCTTCTAATAAAAGGGTGTCTGAATAGCTCAGTGAGACTTTTCCAGGTCTAATTTTTATGTCACATATTAAATTAAAATTGCATTCCACCAAAATAATTAAGTGTTAACTAGTCACTACTTCAGCTCTATGCAGTAATAAACCTTGAAATACTCATAGTGTAGACCATGTCTTCCTGACAGCCATTCGGAGAAGTTGTGTATAAGAGGAAAAAGTGTATTACAATCTCTTTTGTTTAAATATTCTTTATGAACAGAGCCTATCATTTCCCCTGTGCATACAGGACTGATGAGCAGCTGATGTTTAGATTTATTAAAGGGGAATAACTTAAAGAGTCTATAAAATATGACTCTGACTGCCCAGTGTTATATACAGATCAAGAAAGAAATGTCCAATCATCTATGTCAAAGACAAACAGAAATTGGTTGCAAATTCATTTTTGTCTGTGGTAGGAAAAATATCTCTCAAAAAGCACTTGAGCATCTGTTGATTGATCATACATTTATGAATGTGGATAAAGAGGAAGAGTTAATTTTATTTATTCTGGCAAGACTGTTAGAGTTGCCCTGGCACACTGGGGCCAAAATATATGACTCTTAGCGTAATACATCTATATGTGTTGAAGGCAAGAGATGTTGCCTTCATGATGGACGACTCATGAAGAATATGCCTTTTATTCTGGAAAGAATGTGTCATATCTCTGAGTTAGGAAGAATTAATACTGGAGTGGAGTTTGTGCATGTACTTTTTAGACAATCTTATTCTCTGTGGCTGAAAGCAGATAAGATAATAGCCTGTCTAAGAGGCACACATACAATTTTAATCTACAAGAGGAAGATAAACAGACTTAAATAGGCAATATTTTCCCTAACTTTAAAGAGCTCAACATTTCTTTTACACTCAGGACTTGCTTTACATTTCAAGACCTGGTTCTTTTTCTGGCTCATGGTCTAGGAACAGCCTGTCCTCCATATCCATAACCATGGCATGATTTCCACCTCAGTGGGATGCCATTTTATTAGGCCATGTGAGATGTGATGTGTGTGTCAGTAGTGTGGAAATTTCAAAGACCACTATACTGAAGAATAGATCCCAGAAGGTGTAAATTGTGATATATTCCTGTGTGGTCAAAAAGAGAGTTCAGAAGTTTTGATGAGAGAAGAGAAAAAAAAAAAAAAAAAAAAAAAAAGCTGTCCATCTTTCTATTGGATTTTTGGTTTGAGGAAAGTACTTGAATTCCTCTGTAAAGTACTATTGTGGAGTATTGCCATACAGAAGCCCTTTCAAACACCCAACAGGAGAGTTTCCTGTGGAAGCAAAAGCCACTCCAGATTAATTTGTACATGCAACTGCTTTATTTCCCTGTGAAAAATAACATATAGTGGTTTGGTGTGGTTCAAAGGGTCTAAAGAATTCCTCTTGAAGACACTCCTTTATGAAAAGTTTCTTCCTTTATCCAATGAAACAATTTTTATGACAGCAGAGCCACCTCCATGACTCTCTTCTGGGATTACAGCACTTAGAAAAGGAAAAATACGGGGGAAAGAGTGACTTATACTGCATCCCTGTGTTATTCAAGTCTCATGACAAAGTATTTCCTTCACAGATGTAATGGGTTTTGCTTTTACAGTTCCTTATCTAAAAAATACTTGCCTACACCAAAAACTTGTTTCTTCAGGATTTACAGACAAAAGAAAATTGACCCTTTCTCCTCAGAAAGTACATGCAAGCAATTCAAACATCTTTTGTCTAAATATGTGGCGCTTTCCCCATTTTTCCCAACTGCAGAGTGAGCAGTAACAATGTCTTGTACTTTAAGGATGTCAGTCAAAAGAAAAAAAAAAAAAAAAAAAAAAAAAAAAAGAAGAAAATAAAAATAAAAGAGAAATTTAAAAAAGAAGAAAAATTAAAAAGAAAAAGAAAAGGAAAATGAATGGGAATAAAAAGGAAAGGAAAAAAAAGGAAAAGGAAAAGATAAAAGAAAAAGAAAAAGAAAAAGAAAAAGCAAGAAGGAAAAAAGAATATCTTACATAATTACTTAAATTTAGACTTGGAGTTACCATAAACCTATTTCCAAAGAACCCTCTCCTCTAGAGAAGAAACAAACATTTCCCAGACCCGTGTATGTCACGACAATTAGAAGTGTCTAGCTAACCTGTCCCACCAAAGCCAAGATAAACAAAAGTCTGAGACTACTTTTCATCAGGGTCTAAAAACAACTGATATTCAGTTATATCTGAATGATTTACTAGTGGGCAAAACATTTCCCTTAGCTCATTTGCTTCTCTCCATTATACTTAGCAACTGTCTTGTGAGTCCTTATTCCTCTTCTTCTCTATATGTCCCCAAGCCGGCTTCCAGAGATGCCAGTGGGTTCTGTCTGAGCTTGGTGCACAGCTCCTGCTCCTTTCCAGGGGTCTCAGCCCAGGATCAAGACCCTCCTTTGCTGAAATGGGCTTCTTATGCCAGGAGAATCTCAGATTATTTTTTTCTAATGCTTTTGTCAAGCATAGCTATTTCATCAAAGTAGGAATAAAAAACATTTCACACAGTCTCCGTGGAAAAGAGTTTTCCATGAGGACAATAATAACCTAGAGAAAGAAACCGAAACAGAACTTTAAAAATAATTTTAATTTACTTTTTCATTTTTGTTTGTTTTGACATGGTTTCTTTGTTGGTAAACAGCAGTTCCGGTGTCTTTCATAGAGTCACATCATGGCATACTGATAACCATAGGGCTCAAAATAATGTGCCATAACATACTGTGAAATAATATAAGCCAAAAAGGTTTGTGTTAATATGCTTGTTGTTGACTCCAAATCTCATTTTTCTAGGTCAAAAAATCTCCTGTTTGTGTAGGAATTATGCTGTTACACTTTGAACAGGAAAAGGAATACACAGTTTGTGTAGTAATTAGGAAAATAGCTGGGGTTTACTTGATTTATGGAGAGGCACAGAAAAGGCCTTGGCAGATGAAAGTTGAGCATATTTGGTGGACTCCTGAACTCTGTGTTATGCGGTGATTCTTCCTACAGCTCATGGGAAGGATTTGGAACTGTTCCACAGTTCAGAAAATAAGTAAGAGCACAGTTTTCCAGTGCAGTGATTTACACACTCACTGCAGGTGGGGGGAATCAGCTTTTCCTATTTTGGAATTTTTCATGCATTGTATATTCAGTACTCACAGGATAAAATGAAAGAAGTATTCTTGAAGCAGGCACTGGTCTCTGGAACCTCCCTGGGTGAGACCCCTCAGAGGCATCTGTGACCCCATGAATTTTGTGCTTTTCTCTGTGTAGCAGAGAACAAAAGAGCCAGAGGCTGCCTGCTATAACCATGTGTTTAAGAAACTTTGGTGTAAAAGTGGTGGAAGCACGTTTGAATCTGTAAGGGAAGCCAGGATGCGAGTGCTGTAATCCTCATCTACAAAGCACATAGAGGGCAGTCCCACCTCTCCTTTAGAGAAAAGGGGCCATAATTCAGAGTCCAGGGCTCTGATTCTGTGAATTAACACTAATTTGAGAATGCTACTGGGCCTGTTGCTTGGTGATGTAGGGGAAGGGAAGGTTTAACAGCTGGATTTCCCTTTAAAAACCTGTTGAGCAACTCCCTTGGTGTCAGCATGGGCTGGAAGAATCATAAGGGCAAGGTGCTGGTCAGTTACAGAATTTATAAACTGGCTGTGAGAGAGGTTATCTAGTTACTATTCTATTTAAATGTCACCTAAATTTTTTACAGTGTTCTCTTCTTGGCTCATCTTGCAGAAATTTTACTGTTTTGAGTCCAAATGAGAAGTAAACCAAAAAGTGGGTTTTTTTCCAAGAAGCAGAAATTCTTTAACACCACTGCTCATCAATAAAAACAAGACACCTTCTTCCCATCCAACATACTGCTATGGGTTAGCAGGGTTTTATTTTTCTGGAAAAGTAAGAGGGAAAAAAAAAAAACAACAACAACAAAAATCTATGTGCCTTTTTCCAGCTGCCGTTCTTTTGGTGCCAGACACTTCTTAATAATTCAAGATTTAGAGCCTCCCCAGTATGTCAGGCTTAGAAGGACCATGTCGGGGGGAATAATCTGAATGGGGTCTCAAGGAGCTGATAGTGCGGTGTCACCGCAAACTAGCAAAAGAATATTTATTACTATTTCTCTACCAAATGTGCAGTCTCTTTGCACAGATTAAGGCTGCTGACCTCTGTGTCCCTTGAGGGTAAGTGCAAAGGCAGCACTGAGAGTCCCACTGCCTACAGAACAAGCTGCAAATATCTCTTGGAAAAACCAAGGAGGTGATTTCTTTTTTAAACTCAGGACTGTTAAATGAGCTAGATGCTGTGGTTAATTCTCTAGCAATAAGATGAGGGGTAATGGTCTTAAACTTAAGGACAGGACATTTAGATTAGATATTTGGAAGAAATTCTTTACTCTGAGTGTGGTGAGACACTGGAGAAGTTGTGAATGCTCACAAATTCTCACACCCAGAGAAGCTGTGAATGCTCCATCCCTTGAATTATTTGGAAGAAATTCTTTACTCTGAGTGTGGTGAGACACTGGAGAAGTTGTGAATGCTCACAAATTCTCACACCCAGAGAAGCTGTGAATGCTCCATCCCTTGAATTGTTCAAGAACAGGTTGGATGGGGCTTTGAGCAACCAGGTCTGGTGGAAATTGTCTCTGCCCGTGGCAGCGGGGTTGGATCTGGATGGTCTTTAAGATCCCTTCTGACCCAATGCATTATATGATTCTATGATCTCAGTTGTCTGTCAGCTGTGTGTGAGAAGTTATGCATGGTCTGCAATGAGGTGGAGGATGGTCTAAGTCCTGAAGACACCCCATCGCAGGAGATACCCTCTGGCGGTGGAAGCTCACAAAGAGTCAGTTGTGTGGGTGCCCTGCTGCATGGATAGAATTTGACCATTCTGGGAAAAGCCATATCTGACATTCTGTCATTGGGGTTGGTGTTTCATCTGACATTTTATACAGCAGTCCCCCTGTGTTGTCTGTTTCTGCTGATATACTGAGGCCCCTATCTCTTTTCTCCCTGTTGTGTTTTTTAGGGGCTTTAAGGGAACAATTCCCCAGCCTGTTAAAATAAACAAGTATGTCTCCTGGATTGTAAAAATGCTGAATCAATTACTGAAACTGTCTGGGAATCTTAAATGGTTCTTTTAAAATATATTGTCAGATCTGTTCAGGAAGAAGTAAAGGAAAGCAAATCTTTACTTGCGGCTAGCCCAGTGAGAAAATGCCTTCCCACACAAATCCTCCCATCTCTGCCTCCCTCCCTTTCCCTCTCTCTTTCTCAAAGTGACACATTGTAGGAACTAACAACCTGAACAGCCGTAAACTATGGCAGTAACTTCCACCCACACACCTCATTAGGCCTTTAACACATTTTCCTTTGCATTTCCCCAGCACTACTAAGTGGCACAACTGTGAAGTTGCCCTTTCACATTATAATTGGAAGCAGTCAGTGGTTTTTATGCTCTGTAATTTGGTAATTATATGGTCTGTCACTTACTGGACACTGGTCTGTCTGGTCATTTCAGTTTCGGGTCTGTCCAGCCATCATTAATCACCAAGGAGTCCTCAACAGCCCATATACTTCCTCTGTCCACAGAATCCCTCTATTTCTGCAGTTGTTTTTTTTTTTTTTTTTTTTAACTTTTCCTGTCACTTTTTTAGGTGTGAATGGAGGAACTATGACTTGTTCAGTGAAAACATTGATATTACATCCTATAATGAACTCAAAAGACCTGGTTCTCTATTTTACCCCAAGTCTATGCTACTGAAACCCTGAAATTGTCCACTTGGCATTATCTTGATTTTGCCTCCATAGTGGCAAAATCTGCTGTCTGACATGCTGCTGCTTACATAGGAGTTCTGGAGGATTTTTACAAAAGCTTAAGTGAAAATTAGCAACTTTTGATTCCAGTGAGTTTTACTAATATTTGAGTGCTAACCTGTCCTTCCAATGTCCTACGTTTTCCTAACTGCTTATTATCTCCAACCATTTTAGGCTGTGTTCCTATTTCAGGGAGCTAATTAATTTTAGGCACTTTTTCCTAAAGAATGGTCTGACGTGCTAAGGAAAGGCTTTGCAGTCAAATTTCCCAGTTCTTCATGCCATTTTAATTTGCTCTATGAAGTAAGGTACATCACTAACTTATTCCTCAGAAAGATATATAAGACTTTGTTAGTTTACTGGTGAGATGAGTTTAGCTGGTAGACATTTTGGATGACAAATACAAAGAAAATTAGATATATAACATTAGGAACCTAAGGAGTTAAAGGAGATAAAGGAGTAAAGGAGTTAAACAGTTAAGGAGTTAAACAAGATTATTTCATAAAGACTGGACTTAGGAAAATATAAATTAAAGAATAAGAAAAGATTGAAAGGGTTAAAATCTGTGAAACTCTCACAAGGGTAAGTGGCGCTCATGTTTGTTCTTGGGCCTAGGACTATAGTTGTTGTGTTAGTTAGATTGCAGTTACTGCATAAATAATAATAACAAGGGAAATAATAAAATACACATATATGTATTCATTTTTTTGAGATAACGTAGATTTTTTTAAAACATGAGCACGTTCTTGTATTTTCTAGAAAAAGTGAAAAAAACAGAAGAATCAAGGCATAAGGGTTAACATATAAGCATGGAGTGTAGGAGAGTACAGCTGCCTTAAGTACCTGCCTAGCATCCTACCCTGGTAATACGGTGAACTAGATTAATTTGGTGAATTTCTGCTCCTGCAGATGGATAAAACAGCTTAAGGGTGGCTTCAAATTAGTTATTACTAGTGATGAAACCTAAGCCCTCCTTGTAAATCTAGCCCAAGTTTTTTTTTATACAACAGTTCCTTGTCTCTAGGATAGGATAAATATTTTGAGGCATTTTCCAAGGCATTTTGAAGGCAAAGATAGAGTTGCTGCCTGAAAGAGCCTTTGTTCTGTGGATACAAGAGTGCGCAAGTGATTTCAGCTCTGTTCAGGAAAGCAGAACATATGTTCTAGTAAGTGAGTAGAAAACCATCAAAGGTACCTTATTGCATGGTCCGTTTCTCCTCCCAATCTGACCATACCACTAGGATATGGATTCTGATGGTTGCTCAAGTCAGATGCAATGCTGTTGGCCTTCAAGGGTTTCTTTGTTTCAGAGATGAAACCCCATCTGATCCACTTTGACTATCAAGCATAAGAGATCCCAGCACTCTTCCATTTTCCTTCATGCCACTTCCCTTAGCCTCCTGTTTAGAAACAGAGATATTAATATTGAGATATTAAGATAATAAGAAATTGTCTGAATTCTTAAAATCTTCTTTTAATTATACAGATGCAAATACCAAAAGCTTGTTTTGTTTTCTGTAAGGCAGAATAATTATTTCCCATCTGCATGTTTATGCAAGCTAGGGAATTGGGGTTGGGCTCCCGTGCTGCTCAAATACGATTGAATTAGGTGGAGCTTCTTCAATTGTAAACATGTATAGAAACTCTAAAACCTCCTTCTTCTTGCAATGCTTTTACTTCATAGCAGTAAAACAAAACTCCAGTGTTTGCAAACTGTTGTAGCAAACTCTACAGAGCTTCAGGAAGGAACAAAGGATGCAGGAGGGCAGATACTTGAGGAGGTGTCAACAAACCAAACTACATGCACGTGACCAGAATGTTAAATTGTAGTTTCAGTTTCTGTGTTAATTGGTGCAGGCAAAGCATAGCCCCAGTGCAATTAACTTTTCTGCAGTGGAAGAGGAAAACTTTAAACCTCATAAGTGCTGTGCCATGCAACTCCTAAAGGTATTTAGTTATTGCAACAAAATTGTGTGGCTAACAATGTTGAGTGAAATGCGGAGGTCTGAAGGTGACAACAGGGAAATCAAGTATCGATACATTGAGTTACACAGATTACTGCAACCTGCAGTTTACAGAGTATGAATATCTACTGACTTCAGTGAGATTTAGTTGACTTCACATGCTCTTCAATGGATTTTGAATCAAAACTTAAATGAAGGAAAGGGGACAATTTGGGTACAAATAAAGAATATTTCAGAATTCTTACCTTCTAATAGAAAACTGGGGTATCTTCGATAAAGATGGAAGGCAGCAAAACTGGGAAAAAAAAAAAAAAAGAAAGATAAATACTATTTATTATGTTCATTAACTTGCAAAGCTGGTAAGTGCAACAAGTTATCCGGGACAAAACCTTCTTCTAGACATGCAGGTGGATAAATAAGGACATTCAGAGAGTAAAGAGAGCCTATGAAGAGAATGACAGACAGAAGAAGGTCACTGACAGACTATATTAGTTATTTGTAACTATCTTCATGAGTTTTCTTGGTTATCTGGCCCTGGACAACATCAGGGAAAAGTTAATTTCACTGAATTTCACTGAATTTCACTGAATTTCTAGAGTTGGAAGGGACCATAGAGATCATCTAGTCCAACTCCCCTGCTGAAGCAGGATTGCCCAGAGCTAGAGCATGTTGCTCAGGACTGCATCCAGGCGGGTTTTGAAAATCTCCAAAGAAGGGGACTCCACAACCTCCCTGGGCAGCCTCTTCCAGGGTTCCGTCACCCTCACCGTGAAGAAGTTTCTCCTCATATTTGAGTGGAACCTCTTATGTTCCAACTTGTGCCCGTTGCCCCTCGTCCTCTCGGTGGGAACCGCTGAAAAGAGTCTGGCTCCCTCCTCCTTCAACCCACCCTTGAGATACTTGTAGGCATTGATAAGGTCTCCCCTCAGCCTTCTCTTCTCCAGACTAAAGAGTCACAGCTCTCTCAGTCTCTCCTCATAAGGGAGATGCTCCAATCCTTGAATCATCTTTGTAGCCCTACGCTGGACTCTTTCCAGTAGTTCCCTGTCCCTCTTGAACTGGGGAGCCCAGAACTGGACACAGTACTCCAGTTGTGGCCTCACCAGTGCAGAGTAGAGGGGGAGAATGACTTCCCTTGACCTGCTGGCTACACTCTTCCCTATACAACCCAAGATACCATTGGCCTTCCTGGCCGCAAGAGCACACTGTTTACTCATTGTCATTTTACTGTCCACCAGGACCCCTAGATCTTTCTCTTCAGTAGTTGCCTCTAGCGGGTCCACCCCTAACCTATACTGGTACCTGACATTTTTCTTCCCCAGGTGCAGGACCCTACACTTTTCCCTGTTGAACCTCATGAGGTTCTTCTTTGCCCAGCCCTCCAGCCTGTCCAAGTCTCGCTGGATGGCAGCACAGCCCTCTGGGGTGTCAGCCACTCCTCCCAGTTTGGTATCATCAGCAAACCTGCTGAGGATACACTCCGTCCCCTCGTCCAGGTCACTGATGAATATATTAAACAGCACGGGTCCAAGTATTGACCCCTGGGGGACTCCACTGGTCACAGGCTTCCAACTTGAACCTGCTCCATTAATAAATACCCTTTGGGTCCTATCACACATGAAGAGGAAAAAGCCACAGTTCAGTTGGGTACAGATGCAATTATTTAAAAATGTATAATAACAACAGACTGTGTTAGAAAAAATGGAAGTGTGGACAACTGGGGCTACGACCCCTCAGATTATACAGAAGATGTTTCACTTTCTCTCGTGGGAAGCAGATCTCATGTCCAGGTGTCTGTGGCTCTGGTTCCACCCCAGTGTTCTAGCATGACCCATTGTGAGTTACTGCACGATGGTTACTGCAAATTGATGATGCCAATTGCATGCAAATATTAATGCAAATCAAACAAAAAAGTCACAAAGTGGGCTGCAACTTTCTCATCTGTCTGTTTAATAACATTAGTAGAAATAAGAATTCAGATGGGTAAGTTGTAGTCTTTATTATTTTTCTGCATATTAACATAGCCGTTATCTGTTCTGGTGATAGTCCATGAGCTCACTGGAGTAGATAAGGTATGAATATAAACTTACAAGTCTATCCTTTCCTCCAGAAACTCATGATTTCTCTTTCCTCATGGAAGGCCAGTGAGAGAAGAAACATAAACCACCCCAAAATGATGTGTGCATCATCCCTGAACCATGAGGGTTCAGAGTTACCCAGAGTTACCAAGGAGCTCTGAAACAATTACCTGGGCTTTCAAAAAGTCCTGCAGCCATCATGAGGTTTTGCAAGGTCATATCCAAACCTCACAAAACTCAGTGGAAAGAGGGACAGGCCCAGAAAGCACTTTCTTAACAGGAAGGTGTTTTTCACTGTGTGCTACAGGCGTTGATGGAGCTGCTACAAAGGCCGACAGGTGGACATACTGACAAAGAAAGATATCTCCTGAGGCAGGAGCCTGAGATATCCCTGCTAAGCTCAGAAGAAACCTCCTTCTTGTGGGAGTAGTTGGCAGGACAAACCTTGATAGGTACAGGACAAAGAAACTAAAAACCTCACCTTTCAGAAAAAACAGGCCTCAGCAACAACTATTCTGGCTACTGATGACTTACACCCTCATGAGTATATACATAAAAAGGTATAAAAAGTAACTTGCTACCTGCCCAAAATGTGCTTCTCTGCAAGAGCTTCCCTGCACAAGATCTCCCAGACAGACGGGACCCTCAGTGGCGACACCTGAATGACTCCAGGCTCCATGATGCCGGTCATCTTTGGAGCAAGACTTTTCTGCTGTTATTTGCCCAAATTCTGGGAGTGGTTTGATGCACGTTGTGCCAGTAACACTTCACATACTGTATTTAAAGACACACACACAGGTAAAAATTCATAAGTATATATTTGCTTCAGTAGTTGGAATTCTGTAATAACTTGTGATATGCTGGTATTTGCTTTACCCTTGTAATGTACATGCTTGCTTTCCTATTGGTAATTTTGTGGTGGCTCATAGTATAATATACACAAACACACACATATATTTTTCTATATATTTGGTTTTACTAATAGTGGTTTTGTAGTTATTTCTATTAAAGAAACTCTCAGAAACCCAGCCTCTGTGTTCTTGCATACTTATTGCAGAATCTCAAGAACCCAAAGATCAGGATCTT
Organism: Calidris pugnax; assembly: GCF_001431845.1. Lineage (NCBI taxonomy): Eukaryota > Metazoa > Chordata > Aves > Charadriiformes > Scolopacidae > Calidris > Calidris pugnax. The sequence continues at coordinate 4,589,639 of NW_015090911.1, read as the reverse complement.
TACACATCCATGTAACCCTCATAGGTCACAACCATGACTGCTACAGGTGTTACCAGCAAAGCTATTACATACAGTACCACTGTAATAAAGCACTTTTCACCTGTAGATCTCAGAGCAATTTACCGAGGATGCCATTAATACCATTTACATGTTTCAGACAGGGAAGCTATGCATGGCAATGAAGTAAATTGTCTCTGCTGACTCATCAGAGTTGATAGCAGTGATCAGATCTTCGGAATTTTAGACTGGGGCTTGAAGACCACCAACTCTCTAACTCCAAACCAAACACAAATTTTTAAGGGAATAGGGGATTCAGGTGGCAGTGAATTGTGTACAACAAGCAAATAAGTTAATTTGCAATAACCACTGACAAACTTTTAGCGACCTTACAAAGCTGACTGTTGAAAATAAAGCCACACTCATGGCCTATTCAAGATACTTAGAATAAAACAAACTGCTTCTTGAACTTCTGGAAGCTCCTTGCTGTCTTATTCTTTGATCCTAGCTTTCCTATTTTCTGCTATCCCTTAACTTGGCATTTTTCTTTTGACAACAAGCATGTTTGATGGAAGACCTCAGAGCTGTTTCATTCAGCCCTATTTCTTCTCTGGGGCACATGGTGCAATCTGGGTTTTCAGGATTGTCTCACAGGCAAAAACTATTGAAGATAGACAAGGTGTGACCGATCCCTGAAACTCAAGCAAGAGAAGAGAGAGTCTCAAGATGTCAACTGCCCAAATATCCTGTCATTGTTTATAGACAAAATTGTGGTGTTACATAGCAGTTATGAGTCCAAACTGGTGTCCGTACACTGAAGTTTTACACAAAGTTTTAACCCAGATGGGAAAGATCTCTAAATGTGTCAGGCAGCTGAGGCTATTAATGTCCTTGAGCTGAAATAAAGTGAACATTACAAACTAGGCAGGTAAATTGAAATCCAGTCTCTTGCTTGCTCATTCATTTTCCTTTCTGCTTTTTTGGTCATACAGGCTTGATTTCAATACACCTGGAGGGAAGACCATTGAACCAGTAAATTTTATTTCCATTCTGGCTCATCTGTGACTGGAGCTGTTTCAACCCAGTCAGAATCTGCCAACCTTGAACCAGTTAGAAATTATTCCACTTGAAAATATACATACAAAAATGAAAAGTCCATGTGATGAAAGTATCACTAGGGACCACAGGTGCTACCAGGAAGGGACTGCAGGCTACTTTTTCCTCATCCTCTGTCACAGTCCAGTCAATGTTTGCATTCCCAGTAGTGCCAACCGTACCACTGCTTGCTTAATTTAAGGAATTTAGGAGAAATTGAGCAGTTGAGCTCATATCCCGGTTGTACCAGACCAAAAGTAAAAGGTGGGGGAAATGGAGTTTAATGACCAAAGGGGATCACAGGCTTCCAGACACATGCACCACTGAAAATATATTTAGCCCAGAAGCAGAAGGATATGGGTATATCTACATAATGAGGTACTTGAGTCTGGCTGAGAGGGAAGCTGGAATACACAGTCCTGGTGGGATGTGGGGAAGTAAAAGTAATAACAACACTGAGTTCTTCAACGTGACAGAATCACAGATGTCTTCAAGACCACTACCTGGAGGTGGTGGTAACAGGATTCAATCTGGTTTTCATGCCATCCAGTTTTGGCTTAGATTTAATATGTTGGTATTCATATACTGCTCTCTCCAAGCTCAGGATTGGTGCATCCCTAAGAGCAAAAAATCCAGCAAGGGAAGCAGGAGACCTGTGTGGTTGAGCAGGGAGCTTTTGAAAAAACTCCAGTGGAAGAAGAAAGTGCATGGAAGAAGTGACTTACCACTTGGGGAGATTACAAGAATGCCGTTAGAATATGCAGGGATGAAACGAGGAAAGCCAAGACCTTCTTGGAATTAAACCTGGCAAGGGATGTACAAGTCAACAAAAAGGGCTTTTTCAAGTATATTGGAGGCTAAAGGAAAACCAGAGAAGATGTGGGCCTGCTATTGAATGAGACGGGGGCCGTGGTGACAGAGGATGAAGAGAAGGCGGAGTTGCTGAATGCCGCCTTTGCTTTAGTCCAGCCCTCAGGAGTGCCGGACTTTGGAGGTTACAGAGAAAGTCTGGATGAAGGAAGACTTCCCCTTGGTTGAGGAAGGTCAAGTTAGAGAACAGTTAAGTACAGTGCAAGTCCATGCGTCCTGATGGGATGTGCCCACGAGTATTGAGGGAGCTGGCAGAAGTCACTACTGGGCCGCTCCCCATTGTCTTTGAAAGGTCCTGGAGAACAGGCGAGGCGCCTGAGGACTGGAGGAAAGCCAATGTCACCCCCATCTTCAAAAAAGGGCAAGAAGGAGGAACTGGGAAACTACAGGTCAGTCTGCCTTGCCTCCACCCCTGGAAAGGCGATGGAATTGCTCGTTCTGGGCATCATCTCAAAGCATATGGAGGAAAAGAAATCTATTGGAAGTATTCACCATGGATTCACCAAGGGGAAATCATGTCTGACTAACCTGATACCCTTCTACGATGCCATGGCAGGATGGAGAGGTGAGGGGAGGGTGGTGGATGTTGTCTACCTTGACCTCAGCAAGGCTTTTGACACCGTCTCCCACAGCACCCTCCTAGGTAAGCTTAGGAAGTATGGGGTTAGATGAACGGACAGTGAGGTGGATGGTCCTCTTCAATATATCCATCGATGACCTGGATGAAGGGATGGAATGTACCCTCAGCAAGTTCGCTGATGACACAAAACTGGGATGAGTGGCTGACACACCAGAAGGCTGAATACAGAGCTCAGAGGCTTGTGACTAGTGGCACAGAATCTAGTCGGAGGTCTGTAACAGGTGGTGTTCCCCAGGGACCAGTGCTGGGTCCGGTCCTGTTCCAGGTATTAATCAATGACCTGGATGAAGAGATGGAATGTACCCTCAGCAAGTTCGCTGATGACACAAAACTGGGATGAGTGGCTGACACACCAGAAGGCTGAATACAGAGCTCAGAGGCTTGTGACTAGGGGCACAGAATCTAGTCGGAGGTCTGTAACAGGTGGTGTTCCCCAGGGACCAGTGCTGGGTCCGGTCCTGTTCCAGGTATTAATCAATGACCTGGATGAAGAGATGGAATGTACCCTCAGCAAATTTGCTGATGACACAAAGCCGTGAGGAATGGCTGACACACCAGAACACACTGTATGTGCCACCATACAGTGAGACCTGGACAGGCTGGAGAGTTGGGCAGAGTGGAACATGATGGAATTCCACATGGGCAAACGTAGGGTGCTGCAGCCGCAGAGGAATAACCCCATGTGCCAGTACAGGTTGGGGACTGACCTGCTGGAGAGCAGCTCTGTGGAAAAAGACTTGGGAGTCCTGCTGGAGAATGGGATGACCATGAGCCAGCAATGTGCCTTTGTGACCAAGAAGGCCAATGGCATCCCGGGGTGCATCAAGAAGAGGGTTAGCAGCAGGTCGAGGGAGGTCATCAAGGGATTGGAACACCTCCCTTATGAGGAGAGGCTGAAGGAGCTGGGACTCTTTTGCCTGGACAAGCGAAGACTGAGGGGAGACATTATTTATAAGTATCTAAAGGGTGAGTTGAAGGATGTTGGAGACGGACTCCTCTCAGTGGTTTCCAGTGATAGGACAATGGGCAACGGGCTCAATCTGGAAGATAGAAAGTTCCACTCAAATATGAGAAAAAACATCTTTACGGTGAGGGTGACGGAGCACTGGAACAGGCTGCCCAGGTAGGTCGTGGAGTCCCCTTCTCTGGAGATCTTCAAGATCCGCCTGGATGCAGTCCTGAGTAATGTGCTCTAGGCGTTTCTGCTTTAGCAGGGGAGTTGGACCAGATGATCTCTAGAGGTCCCTTCCAACTCTGACAATTCCATGATTCCGTGATCCTCCCCCTGTACTCTGCGCTGGTGAGGCCCCATCTGGAGTGCTGTGTCCAGCTCTGGCCTCCCCATTTCAAGAAGGATAGGGAACTGCTGGAGACAGTACAGCAAAGGGCTACAAAGATGATTAGGAGACTAGAACATCTCTCATAAGAGGAAAGGCTGAGGGACTTGGGTCTTTTTAGTCTGGAGAAGACAAGACTGAGCGGGGATCTGATCAATGCCTAGAAACACTTACAGGGTGGGTGTCAGGAGGATGGGGCCAGCCTTTTTTCAGGGGTTCCCAGGGACAGGACAAGGATTAAAAGGCTCAAACTTGAACACATAAAGTTCCATCTAAACATGAGGAGGAACTTCTTCCCTTTGAAGTTGGCAGAGCCCTGGAATAGGCTGCCCAGAGAGGTGGTGGCGTCTCTATCTCTGGAGACATTCAAAACCCACCTGGGCACATTCCTGTGCAACCTGCTCTGGACGACCCTGCTCTGGCGGGGGAGTTGGACTAGATGATCTTCAGAGGTCCCTTCCAGCCCCATATCATTCTGCGATTCTTTGAAGATGCTAGCTCAACCAGATTAAAATGCTACGTAGTGAGAAACCATTCCCAACACAAATCAGCAATAAATGCATAAAGAAAATTACTAGAAAGAGAGTACTGAGATAACCTCCATTATCTGGCAGTTCTGTTTAAAAGTTCCTTAATTAGGGAAATAATCAGGACCATGATTCTATTTGAATGCTGCATCTGTCTTCCAAAAAGTTGTCTAATCTAACTTTGTGCTCCAGAACACCCTACAATACCGAATTCCAGAATACTGTTTCATCCTCTACAAGAAATATCCCAAATTTTCTTTTGTTCTTTACACTTACTGCCTGGTATTTCATCATGTTCTTGTGCTGTGATAAAGAGTAGAAACTAATTCATTATTTTGCTTCAGTAGTCAACAATCGATGTTGTTTATGATATTTTTAATCCTCCTTAATTAACAATCCAGTGATGTTCATTTTTTTTAGAGATGGTCCTTGTTGCTACTATAAACATTCCATCCAGGCAAAATAGAGGAGGTTGCCCTGAGAATGGCAGTTCAGTGAAAAGGAATGAGCACTGAAGGATGAAAAAATGAAAGCTGATATAGCCTTGCTCAACAGGAATCATCATTTTGGGTGAACAGTCAACAATGTCATGAGTTACTACACAGAAATTTCTTTGTAGGCTTCCAAAGCTGTGTGTGTGGTTTCTTCCTTTAAATAACAGACACTAGATATTCATTAACTAATCAAGTCCCTCCACCTGCCAATGGAGAATTATTCTCTGCAGTATGTTTCCGAGGGATCTGGTACCAGCACAGACATGTATTTTGGACAAAACTCAGGCATGATTTTTCTTGATTTCTTGTATTTAGGTTTACCATGGCTGGAAATTTAAAACATCCTTTCTTTTCCTGGCAGTTCAGTTCCTGATGCTTTTGTGTGATTTTGAAAATGTATATCAATGGATAGCAAAGAGTGGAGATTATTTTTTAACTGGTTTTGCATTAATACAGTACCAACAGGCATGGGCTATCAGAGAAGAGTCCTGCATGTTGAGGGTTAGAATAACTATTGTTAGTCTGCAAGCATAGTGTCTGCTCGGGCTGCTCGGGCTGCCTTTAGAGCCTGCAGGTCCTGGCATACCGTGGCACAGGTTCCCCAGGGAAGTTGTGGGTGCCCCATCCCTGGAAGTGTTCAAGACCAGGCTGGATGGAGATTTAAGAAACCTGGTGTAGTGGGGGTGGTCCCTGCCCACAGCAGCGAGGTTGGAACTAGATGGTCTTTAAGGTCCCTTCCAATCCAAACCATTCCAATATTCTGTGATTCTATTACAAGATGACACACCTCAGGTTTGTGCTGATTTCAGTTGGCCACTGAGCAGCACCTGCTGTATTGGAGTCTGACAGGGCATTGAGACAAGTGCTGAGCACAGTCCAAGCCATTGTAGCTCTGCAGAGGGGAGTGTTAGTATTTTGTAACCATAAGCACAGAAGAAGGAAAATAGGACAGGAGTTTATCTGCATCTCATTTCTGCCTCTGGGCTGAGCCCTCCTTGTTTTTGTGGATAGCATTGAGAGGTGTCTTTCTGTGCCATACTCTACAGTGAGATTATTAAGAAAACTAGGCAGGGAAACTAAGACACTCAACACCAAGCCTGTTCAGTAGGATTTCTGACATTTTGCTGTGGGTCTATCCTCACTTTGGTGCTTGATGCAAGCTGGTTAAGGAGGAAAAGCCTTTCTCACCATGGCTGAGTCCCATGCCATCACATTACTCAGCTGTTCCAGGCCAAGTGCCTTAATCACGTGGCACCTCTGCCTCTACTTCTGTTCAGTGCCTTCCCACATACTTCCGCTTTTCATTTCTAACTTCCAGAGTGTTGTTTACTGCACTGTCAATGCCAAATAGGATTAAACCTGATAAAGAGAAGCAGATGCATTACATCTGGTAGAAAGCAAAAGATCAGCATTTGGCACAAGGGTTTATTGTTTGTGACAGGGCTTTGGAATGTAATTAATTTTGCAAAGCCATGCCAATGAATGCCATTCAAACTCACCAGATGTGCCAGGGAGGGAGATGCCAACTTTTTTTCCAAGAGGACGGCTTGATGCCTGCTGACTCTCATTTGTGCAACTCCATGGGTGTCGAATAAAATAATGTCTCTTTGGATGGCAACAAAGAACAGGCTATTCTCTGCAGAGCTACTGCATATGCAATGACAAAAGGGGCTTTTCTCTTGGTGACGGTGTAGTTTTTCTGGTTGAATGTGTTTTCATTTATTTATTTATTTATGTAGAGTCTTTGTCTCTAATCAAATTTAGTGCAAAAGCAACATTGGTCTGAAGTCACAAGCAGTCAAACAAAAAGTCTCATACAGACCAAAGAACCCATACATCCACACAAATAATTGCTTGTGCAGAATGGGAAACATGAGATAAAATGCAATTTCCTCATAATGTGGTTTTATATCCAATTTTTGCTCACTGGAAAAACTTCTCCAGATGCACATCTTGCTTCTGGCAAGAGGGAAAGTGTGATTTTTTATTTTTTTTTCCTCAGTAAACTTCACTACAGCACAGACGGAATAATACAGGACACAATATGCAATAACAGGCAGCTGTTAGTGTTTCATTTTACTGGGATTTAAAGTTTCTGTAAAGCTGACAGAGGAGGTGACAGGCTTTTAACGGGCTAGGTAGTTTAATCCTGCCAACTGGTGGTTCCTGTTAACAAAGCCCATCTTTGACTCTGGATGTCTGCAGAAGAAAGCTAGGGGAACCAGGTCAAGGTGAAGCTAGGTGGGAGAAAGAGACATATACACACCAAAAAGGCCAAAGAATCCAAGAAGCTCGGTCCTTCATAATGTGAAGAAGTTATTTCAAAATAAACTCCATTTCAGCACATTAGCATATTTTTTATAGCACAGCTGATGCTTCTGTCCTGCCAATCTCCTGCCTCCTGCACACATCTCCTGTCTTACGCTCCTGCACAGAAACTGTGAGCTTCTTCCAAAAGGATGTTTAACATGAGTGTAGATGAGGAGGCAGCAGGGATGGCAAGGCAGCTGTCCTCTTGCTTCCCACCCAGCCCTACACATGTCCTGATGTATACCACAACTATAAGATCAGCTCTGATGAACATCAGCAGGTGGCAATGCATATATAGAGATATAGGTTTCTTCCTGTCCTCCAGCTTTCCACATTGAGGAGACAACAATTACCCTTTCCCACTGGTAAGAGTTGAAGTAAGTTTAGAAGATGTTTAGGACAGAGAAATATCTACAGGGCAGCTAAAATTAAGGGTGAGAAGAGACAAGAGAGTTTCAGGGTCAGAAAAAATTCCAGACTATGGTGACATGTCCAAGGCTGAGTAAATTAATCCATGGCCATGAGACCTACCCACATAACTCCCTTGTCCTATTACAGCCCTATCCCAAACTCATACTTGCAGTAGCAGATACATGCCCACACCTCCTTCTTCCCCACAAGGTTCAAACAGAATTCAGAAGACAGGAGGGACAGGAAGCCAAGTTATCTTCCATTATCAAATGCATGAAAATGATCTAAGGATTTTTGTATCTTGTAGATATGACATGGGAGGCCCGCTCTTCAATGCCTTTTTTGTTTGCATGTGATGGAATATTGGTAATGAAACATGTTTTTTTCCTTGAGCACTTTTTCATTCAGCAGAAATGATTGTGCCAGTGTGATTCTGCTCCCAGTTTCCCGTTGGCCCTGTAGAGGTTCTTTCATGTCCCTGCAAACCCTGCTTCAGCCTCCAGCCAAAACTTGGCAGCTCTGTATTCTACAAGATGTGTTTTCCCCAGACTAATTTTCAGAGGGACTTTATCAATTTTAATTAAAATGCTGACATCTCTCTCAGTGCTTGCTGCTTGGACTACATGTAAGTTGCAAAAAATAACTCATGCTTTGCAACATGGAAGTGTGAAGTGAAATCTGATGCCCAGTGGTAATGGCGCTAATAAAATAAATGATGTCTGATAATTTCTTTGATGTTGTAGAGTCTATATTTTTGAGATAATCATTGATTATTTGGGATCTATCCTCTGAAAATATTAACATGAGTTGATTATGCTGAAGGAAAGAGTTCATGGAAATTAGCAGCATAATCACACTTGCTCAAAAAACCCAAGCATCATACTCAAACACACAAACAATGGTATCTTCCTGTGACAGTTTCAAATGGCTTAAGTCTTCAGCCATTTGACTGAAGTCTTCAGCCCCCATTATTTTGGGGCCTTAGACTTTGAATGAAGAGTGGACCAAGAGGAGAAAATCAAGGAGAGAGCTATAGGAATGGCCTGAGGTAGAAACCATGACCTATCAGAAAAGATTGATGCATATGAATTGTTAACTCGGGGAGGAAATAACAAAGAAGAATTGTGAGAAACTTAAAACATTAAAATAGCAGTTGGTAAAAACAAAACAAAACAAAACCAGGAATAAGCCATTTTCCATGTCTACCGAGGATAGCAGAGTCAGTCTGGTCTTAAATTATAGGAAAGGAGGTACAGCTCCAAAATGAAAGAAATGTTTCCAGGTGTTAGGGCAATGAACACCAGGGAAACTATGGGCCTCTATTGCTGAAGGTTGTTATGAACTGGTTACACAAATATCTGCCATGAACGGTTTAGAAATAATTGGATGTAACTAAAGAATCTCTTGAGACATCTTGCAGCCCATGTCTTTTATGTAGGTCCACCCTCCTTCCCAATCTGATCACAAGAAAGTGGTAAGAATAAGGACAGTTCATGTGAATATATTTCATGTCACAGAAATATTTATTTATTACACAAGGACATAAACATTAAGCCAGATCAAAACTCATTTTAGCCCAGTGTCCTGCATCTGACAGTGATCAGTAAGGGATGTTTTGGGAGAGAACATAAGAAATAGAACAAGTGCTGAGTGGTTTCTTGACTGGTTCATCTTCCCAGCTCTCAGCAGTCTGCAGCTTATGGAAGTCTGAAAACACAGGAAGCGCCCAGAGTTTAAAATCAGAGCCTTGGCCATTTGTGTTACAAATCATCTGATATGTTTGGCACAAAATAACACAATAATGGCAATTAATGTAGAAGAATTAATAAAACAAATTTTCCCATGAGATTTTTTTAAAGGTATCCCTAATTTATTCTCCCAGGAAAGTGACTAAGGTGCTAAAAACCAAAGAGTTCCCACTCTTTGGTACTTTTCAGAAGCCAGCTGGGACCCAGGATATTTTTACCAGAGGAGTGAAAATGGTGAGGAGAGCTGGGAAAATGGTACTCAATGTTTAGAAATTCAAAATTGTGACTTTCTAATTCTATTTCTTCCACACAGTTTTGGATTTTGATAAAGCATTCTGGAAGACATAGCTCATAGTCTTCAACCAGTCAATTCAAAGCTTTTAACACTGGGTTTGAGACAAGCATAATCTCTTCTTCTCTAAAAGTCTTCTTGATGACAGAGGTAACAGCCACTCAGTGTGAAATGTTGGAGAGGAAATGAGGGGATGGACTCACAGAAATGTAATTTAATTTTTTTTTGTGTCTGTACCCTGATTTTCCTCTGGCTGTCACACCAGGAGGGTGAAGACTTCTCATAGTTTCTGCATCATATCTGTGAACTCTGCAAAGATGTTCTGAGCTCCCTAACGTATCTCAAGTAGCATTATAGAACTAATCTGTGGGCAGCTCAATTAAGCCCAGAATAAATGTCATTTCCACGCTCATGTGTAATGATCTTCTTATCCCCATGATCAAGGGGGTGTCTGTTAGTCCAGGGAAGATCTGTACGCAGTCATTTCGATTTGTACTGGAAGCATTAATTTGTTGTAAAGCACGCCTCCTGTATACCTTGTAGACACAAAACACTGAAGTTACAGATGCTGAACCCATTTCTGGTTTAGAAAATTTAATGTGGTGACTTTGATGATACTACTTGAAAGTCTTATGTTGCTGACTTTTGGGTAAAAATAGGTCAAAATGGAAACCCCATAAGGTAGATACCTTCCTTGCCTTTACCTGTTTATAGTGCAGGGACTCAATAATGCTGTTGGGGCTCTCAGTGCCTGAACTCTCAGTTGCATCAAACGTTAGTTGAGGTAAGAAGTACACAGAGGTGACAAGAACCTGGGTCACAAAACATTTTTTGTGGCACAATTGAGGATTCAAGCAAAATCTTTTCCTTCTTAGCACCTTTAGGCCATGGGCCATACTGTCTCTTTGCCAGTGACAGTTTTTCCATTAAAGAGCCATTGACAGTATTGAGGAAAGCAATTTTCATGTGCAGTATTTCTTTGTTGCAAGAATGGAAACAAAAGTTAAAAAAAAAAAGGCCTCAAAACAATCCTCACCTTCCAGCTAATCTTTACAATGCCATTTTAGCATTTTATAGTGTATAAACAACACCTTGATGTTATTGCTCTGCCAGAAGGCTGATTACGACAGAAGGCAATAATAGGCCACACATGTGCCAAAGTCCAACTGCTACTTCAGGCTTGGTTTTATAGAAGGACACATTTTCACATTCTTTTTTATTGACTCCCCCTGCACCCCTCCCTCTATGTGCTGTTAAAGAAATGCCAACATAAAACAGGCTAAAAATAAAGCCAGTTGGGGCATATTTTGTATGTTATTGTAGGATAAATAAAGCTGTCTAAAGAAAGTATGCTATTAACCATGAATCATGGGGGAAGCATGGCTCTTACTTGACTAGTGTTGGAAGGTATAAAACATTCTTTAAAAACAACAACTCTAACCTTATTTTAGGAACTATATATATACAGGATTTTATTTTCAGGTACTTCCAGAAAAATAATAAATGCAATATAAAAGAAAATTGATGTTAGAACCTGGGCCTAGAGTTTCAGAAAAAAAAGGATCCCAAGTTTTTATAGACTGTTTTCTGAGTCTCCATCTATCTCCATTTGTCAATCCTGTCCTTTGCTTTCTCTCTTCTCATTAATAATATGACCCCACTACTGGAACTTGAGCCATCCATCCAGAGTCATACAAGCAGGTAAGAAGCAACAATTCACATAGACAGAATCTCAGAACAGGGGTAAGAAAGAAACATAGGTACTGTTCAAATATGAAGGACCATTATACCTGATACCCCTATTCCCACCTTTCATTAACCTAAAAAGAATCACCTGGTTGGTTTTGTCACACTAAGCATTAATCAGACTGAGATGGCTCTGTGAAGATGGGGTCAGTCTGAAGACTTTTCCTAAGATGTAACACTGTAAATGCAGCTGTCTTGCTTTCCAAGCTTGCCCAGATTCAGGAGCTGCCTAGCTGCTTTCACAGGGGTGAGCTGCTGAATCACGGGAGCATGAGCTCGTTAACACTCGCACTGGGTGAATAATCCACAGGGAGCTGTAGAGACTCATGAGACAGGCTTTAACACCAGATTTAGATGATTGAAATCTCTGTGACATCTAGTTAGATGCATGAGCTCTCAGAGTAGAAAGAGATCTAGGCAATAAAGTCAACAAAGCCTAGAGAATGAGTCAGTTTCCAGTGTGGAAACTAATGCTTAGGCATGTCTTGTCCCTAGTACCTGGTGATTAGTCAAGTGGGCTGCACAGATCTCCAGGGATCATCTCAGTTGCTCACACAGGCAGGAATCTTGTACTATTTCAGAATGTCTAGGGTGTCTTGCATGACCTTCAAATGGCTTTTCAGGAGCAAATGGGTGTATGGGTGTCATTTGAAATAACTAGCAATATCTTGCAGGTATCTACCATACAATAAGACATCTCAAATAGCACTTGAAACCTATGTTTAATCAACTGAATCACTTGTGACTTACAGGTATGACACAAAACTTGGATGTAGTTATCATTCCAAGTAGAAACTAAAGCTTACTTTTCTGATTCTGTACTTGAATCTCACTCCTTATGCATGATTTTAGCCAAGGATGGCAAGATGGCACTAACCCAGGCAATAAATCCTATTGAACCAACTTAACTTTGCAAGGAAACAGAAATAAGAAACCGATACCAATAAAAGAACAGAAAACATTATCAGAACAACAAGTTCCGTCCAAAGACAGTGATGGTAAGAGGTCAAGGATGAGTTATTTATAAAGAACTGTTAATTAGCTGCCTTCCAATACAATGTTTGTATTCTTTTCCAACTCAGGGTGGTAGGCTTGAGCCCCATCATGCATCTTCACTTCTTCAGATCAAGACCATGATACAAACAGAAGCAGCCACCATAGAGGTGAATGACTTGAAATATTTGATTCTTAAAGAAGTTTGAGAACTTTCAGAAGAAAAGCTCCTAAAAACTGAAACAAGCAGAAATTTGTTTGAACTGTGTTTAAAAATAATTACAATTGTTCTCTCATTAAGAAGTATTTTAATCCAGGATTTTATTCTTGTAGAAATATACAGAGAAATAAATAGTTCCTCCAAATAAGGTGCTTTATTCAAGCTCTGCCAGGCTGCTTCAGCATAATTCTTTAACTGTCTTTGATTTCAACACTTAGAAAGATGCCTTTTTATGTGTTTTTTTATGAGTACTTTTTTGTTCAAAAGTTTGCTGTTGAAATGTATTGCTCAAATTTTCTTGACAGGCATTCCAAAATATACGTATGTGATCAAAGAGATGAAGTAGTAGTAAAAATACTGTGCTTACAAAGCACTCATAATTACACTAAAACACAGTAATCACATTCTTAAAAGAAAATTTGCGGATATTAGATGCACTATAGTAACCAGTGTATCTAAATAAATATTGGCTATGCCTTCATTAATTCTTAAGGTCTTTCTTCAGAAAGGGGAATACCCTCATTTGAGCAAACCTCTACTGGTTTTTTTGTTTGTTTCTGCTAAGTCCATCTGAAAAATTTCCTTTTGGATATTGTCCTGGTTTGAGGTAAAATGTACTCAATGGCTCAAAGGAAAGATGGTGAACAGTGACAAGTGGTGTCCCTCAAGGGTCCGTGCTGGGACTGATACTGTTTAACATTTTTATCAATGATATAGACAGAGGGATTAAAGACACTGTCAGCAAGTTTGCAGACGACACCAAGCTGTGTGGTGTTGTCGATCCACCAGAGGGATGGGTTGTCATCCAGAAGGACCTGGACAGGCTGGAGAGGTGGACCCAGGTGAACCTCATGAGGTTCAACAAGAACAAGCGCAAAGTTCTGCACCTGGGCCGAAACAAGCCTCACCATCAGTACAGACTAGTGGGTGAGGTATTAGAAAGCATCCCTGAGGAAAGGGACTTGGGGGTGCTGGTGGACGAGAAGCTGGACATGAGCAGGCAGTGTGCAGCTGCAGCCCAGAGGGTCAATCCCATCCTGGGCCGCATCAAAAGATGCATTGCTAGCAGGTCCAGAGAGGTGATTCTTCCACTTTACTCTGCTCTGGTGAGATCTCACCTGGAGTATTGTGTGCAGGTCTGGATCCCTCAATATAGGAAAGACATGGACCTGATGGAGCAGGTCCAGAGGAGGGCCATGAGGGTGATCAGGAGGTTGGAACACCTCTGCTACGAGACCAGGCTGAGGGAGCTGGGATTGTTCAGCCTGGAGAAGAGGAGGTTCTGGGGAGACTCAATAGCAGCCTTCCAGTACCTGAAGGGGGCCTACATGAAGGCTGGGGAGAGCCTGTTTACAAAGGCCTGTAGTGACAGGATGAGGGACAATGGCTTTGAGATGGAGGGGAACAGATTTAGATTGGAGATTAGGAGAAATTTCTTCGCTATGAGGGTGGTGGAGCACTGGAACAGGTTGCCCAGGGAGGTGGTTGAGGTCCCATCCCTGGAGATATTCAAGGTGAGGCTCGATGAGGCCCTGGGCAACCTGGTCTAGTTGGGGGTGTCCCTGCTGGCTGTGGGGAGGTCGGACTAGATGACCTTTGGAGGTCCCTTCCGGCCTGGACCATTCTATCATTCTATAATTCTATGATTCTAAAACAGAACTAATTTTCTGTTCAGTAATTTCACTTTTTTAGCTGAACCTCTTCTAATGAACTAAACTCTGAAATGAACAGCATATTGTTTGGAAACTGTTCACTCTCACAGTGATAAGACCTCATTATACCAAGGAATGGTATGCAGAGAGGCCCTTGCTTATACTTATTGCTATAACAACCAAGGTCAGGTAAATTTGTTGTTTACCCCGTTGGAGGGTCGGAAGTGGAAAAGTGTAGAGGGGTCACACCTGTATGGAGGAATGGGCAGGACAGGTGACCCAAAACTGACCAACAGGGTATTCCATCCCATCCGCATCATGCTCAGTATAAAAGCTGAGGGATCAAAGGGTCAACTCTCTTCGTTCAATAGCCGATGTCTGAGGAGGACCCTGTCTGTTCGTCTGCCTTTGATCCTGATCCAAGCATTCCTGACTCCAGATCCAGAATCCAGCTGCTGTCCATCACTGGGTTCAGCCTGGGACTTTCCCCTTTCCCCTGTTCCTGCTTGTGACGTGATCATCATCCTGGGAGCTTGATATGATTTTGTATATACTGTATTTTTTTTCCTTTTTTTTTCTCTTTTTTTTTCTTCTTCTTATTATTTCATTATTTATTGATATTTTCATTAAAGTAGTTCAGTTTTTTTCTAAACTCATAAATCTCTTTTATCTCTTCCTCTCCTCTTTTCATTAGAGGGGGGAGGGAGGGGCCATCTGTCCTTCTGATCGGTCAATCTGGTCAAAACCACGACAGATATAAAATTCTTGATTCTTTGTTGATTTTCATAGTTATGTACACCAAGTAAGTGATGAGGAAATAGAAATCTTCATGCATATTGAAGGTGAATACTTTTCTTCTTGCTTATTTGTACTGTTTCACTGATTCTTATATGAAAAGAAAGAGTTTTTGTTCATTTGGTGTTTTAGTTGTGGTTCAGTTTTTTGTGGGGAATAGATGGGAAGGAGAGGGTGATGGTTAAGAAACTCACCTCCAGGAAGGTAATTTAAAAGAAACTTAGGAAAACAATAGAGACTTCCGTTGTTGGCTCTGGAATGCAAAAATAGGATCTTCAAAAGTCCTAAAGCAACAAACAATGAAGTAAAAATCTAAGTTTAAAGCCTTGTAATTTTTTTAAACCTGTGGTTGTTAGTAACTTCAGATATTGTGGAGTGGTAAACGTCATTCTCAGATGAGCACAACATTTTTAGTGACTATGAGGTCAATCCAGGCTGGCTGCTGCAGGTGTTTGACTTGGACACTATTGGTGTCATAGCATACCTTGGTAGGGTATTCCTTATCTAAATTTGATTGTCTAAGTATTAGAAATGCAAGTCTGAGCCAGTCACTCCAGGCTCTGTTTGAAGTGAATAGAGAGAAATTGGCACACCCAGTGGGTGACTCATGCTTCATCTTACAAGATGCAATGAATTGCTTTCTGAACATGTCTACTTTCCTCCACCAAATGTAAATGGACCTGAGGGATCTGCTTGCTGACTCTAAACACTTAACTTGTAACAGTCAAAGTAACAGCAGACAAATCTTACCTATTATGTCTGAGTTCAAGAGGGTGATGAACAGTACAGGCTGCCTCCTCCTTAGACCTGCAAAAAACTTGTTGTCTTTACAGCTAATAGAGAGAAGCAGTCCTATTACCTGGGTTGACGCTTGTAATAGAATTTTACTGCCCTTGCTTCTCAGTATTATGTTGCTAAGTCTATGGGGTTCTGGTGAAATTTTTATAAGGAATCTGATTTTGCTGACATTCTCAATATTCTCTCAGGGAAGTGGCAGGAAAATGTTTTGTTTCCATTCATTTTCATAGAGGAACTCTATATCAGAGAAAGAGAGAATAAAATGCCAAGTCCCTTCTGAACAGCTTGTCGACCCCAATAACTAAGGTCCAGTTGCAGGATTCATCCAACCAGGTTTCATTAACAGCCAACATATAATAGCTTTCCAGCAGCATGGTAACTTCCAGCTCCTCCAGTTGGTTGCTTGTTCTGTGTGCATTTGTATAGAGGCACTTCAGCTCGGCTGTTGGTTGTGCCACCTTCTTAGGGGATCATCCCTTGAGGTGTCTCACAGGTGTTTCCCTGTTGACTTCAACTACTTCAGGAACCACTGGCTCATTTTCATAAGACTTTGACTGAAATGCAGTGTCTACAGCATGCCTCAGGGCAACAGATTGAAGGCCCTTACTAGCACCCCGTCCCTCTAATCCTGATGTGTTACCCCACAGCTTGTCACAGATAAGCCTGATATCATTATCCCCCTCCCCCTTCCAGTTTCATATCTAGTTTAAAGTATTTGTCCTGTCTAGTTCACTTCTTTTATACTTTTTATGGTAGAACTGCCTTTTTAGAATCAGTTCTAGAAAGACATTGGCAGTATACTGAACACTTCACCAAACTGTTTATGATGAGGACACTTGTAGAACTTTGATGAATTTGTATTGGCTTAGAGGACTTCAAAGCAAAATGGTACACATGTAAAATCTCTCTGACACTGTGGTGGTCTTCTTTGACAAAGGACAGCAGAGATACATTCATTGAGGATCTGTTCATGCTTCTTCTAGTTTGCCATCAGGAAGGCTTTTGTAAGGAATTGTTCACTTATAAATGTTGGCTCCCAAACCAATAGGAAATTGTGATGTGCTTTTCTCAGGAATTGGACATCAGCCATAATTTAGTCACCTAGAGAGATGTTGAAATATGTAAATACTGGAGGCCTTTCTAGGACCAGTTTCTGAGGGGCTTTCACATTTTTTAACTCATTTCATTCACTTTTACAGAATTTTTTTTTTAATAGCCTGATTCAAAGCCATTATTGTCAATAAAAAAAATCCACCGACTCCTATAAGCTTTGGATCAAGCCCAGAATAAAAGGCTTCTTATTTATGTCTCCAATTTTCAAGAGAAAGTGTTTTATAGCCCCTTATATATGCAAATTAAAACACTGAATATTATGGTTCCTGGGTGTCTTGGTGACTGTTTACTCCAGGTAGCTCTCAAATTTCTTTAATAATTTGTGCTATTGCCCTCTAGAATTACAGTGAGAAATCTTTCATCTAATTACTAGAATATATATGCAAATGCTGTCAGTTTTAATTAGTATTGTTCCCCCTTGAAATGATGAACAAAACTCAAGAAGTTTTAGATGGATCATGTTCTACAGATATTACATTAGCAACCTAATGCCTTTCCACAAAAGACATTATAGCTGCATCTCCCCAGAGGATGAACAAACATGGACTTGGCCTGTAATGAGTCTATTGGTGCCCACAGTCAAAAAGGTCACATCAAAATGGAACAATGGATATAACTGAAACCTGTATTAGTGTCCACCTGAACTGGTAGTCTATACTGTATCACATAGAACTATACTAAAATACGAGTTTAGTCAGTAAAGAAACATAGACATACTAGTATCCTCAATAGAATGGCTTAGGACCATAATGTGAGTCTATCCTTCATGTATGTGTGTGTATAAGTTTGTTTACAGTGTGTGTGTACGTATATATAAATACATGTTCGTAGACACACGTCAGGTTACCTAGTAGTAAACCTTAATCTGGATTTTCCATCCCTTACCATAGCTTCCATTTTCAATACCAGTTGCATGTGGGAGGTACAAAGCATATACTATAAAATGGTCTTTGCAAATGCTCTGTTCATATACCTAATGTATCTAAACAGGAATGAGGTCAAATAACTTTCCATACCAGGGTACCAGTGAGAGATCACACAACACAAAGTTGTTGACAGAAGTAAGGTGCTTTGCTTTGCTTCTAGACTGCACAGTCATGACACAAATCAGTCTTCCTTGATTAAAGAATGGGGTGTGACAGAAGAAAGAACATTTAGTTTGTGTCCTTTCGGGATCATACGAACTTTAGTTCTTGATTCATCCTTATTGGCTCTTAACACACCTATTAGTGCAGAGTAGCTCAAGAACAGCAAATTTGTACCTAGCCTTAATGCTTACTCTCTTTTCATGTGGTATTGTATAAGTATTGCCTTTCTCAAGTTAGGAGGGACATTTAAGTGTCTCTGAAGGACAACTCACAACTACTAGTGATAGAAGGAACCAAGTAGACCAGTTATATTCCTAACTTTTATACATTTTAAATTTGGTAAGATTACTTCCATCCAAGCACTATGCTTTCAGAGGTGCATTTACTTTAAAGCCATATGCAAGCATCCAGCCCACCAGCTTCTTACAGAGATATGTCCTTAGAGAGGACACTGCATTGTGTTGTATGTAATCCATGTCATGATACCTCTGTTTATGACACTTTTGTCAACAATGTATATTCCAGACATCTTACACTTTTGCTGAACTGGGATGAGAGACTTTCACTAGTTTTGCAACTATTTTTGAAATTTGACCCAAAGATTCAAGTCAGTGACACAGTTATATGTCAAATAAAAGGAAGATCTTGTGATCTTTTAGAATTGTCATGTAAAAGTCAAAAGTTGGAAGAGAAGTAATAAAAGATTCTTTTGGGAAGGCAGGAAGTACAGAAACTCTTATTTTTCTACTGGTGCTTGAAAAATATAAAAAAAAACCCCCACTTTAACAATGTTGTTCTGAGTCAATTTAAACCATGTCCTACTCAAAAAGCATTTTATGATGTGTTATCTACCCTACCTTTCTCAGAAAAGTTATAGTGATTTGGTTTGCAGTTTATCTAGTTCTCTTAAGAAATCCTCTGTTAGACACAGGAAAAGAAATTCATTGCAATATTGATCATAATTTTCCAGATCACAGCTAGATATACAATAAGGAAAATAATTTTGTAGAGCTGGGCTGGATGGAGGCAAAAAGATATCAAAATGAAAGCGGGGAATTATCCAGCCTGATTTAGAGTTGACCCCCTCAGGCTGCTGCTCACTAAGTCTGCACTGCAAAGGAACAAAACAATTCCCTTGTTCATCCTGGAAACTGGTTTTATATTCTCATAAAAAACTACTTTTCCAACAATCCAAACACTCTCCTACTGGGAAACATTATCACCTGAAACAAATTTTGTTCCATGCCTGTGAGTCAAACCTTCAAAGCTTTTCATAGGTGACCCTGTAATAGGGTGAAAAAAAAGCTGACAGAGTAAGAAAGAAAGTACTCAACTTCCAGATGAACAATACACAAAAGGCATATAAAAGAGGCAGTAACTAAAGACAAAACTAACAAACACAGAACAACTCACTCCAGACAGGCAGGGCTATTTTCAGGTGTTGTCTGCACTAGATGAGTCAATTGACTGTAATGTCCTTCAACTGTTGGTAAGTGCTCTCGAGTCCGAACATATTTGCCACATTCAACATTTCAGTGGCTATCTCTGGTAGTTCTCCAGAATTTGTGTGCCTGGGAGAGTTCACTCCACTCCTGGGCTAGATAATACACATCCCACTGCTTTACCATCTGGCAGTGGCAGAACTAACCTATCTCTCATCTATACTCTTTGCCTGGCCTGAAGTCATCTAACCATAGCCATGGTATCATGCGTTTTACAGAATCTACCTTGGGAGTTATTTTCCTTTTTTCAATAAGCAGTTTCTGGTAGAGAATTGTATTTTTTTTTCCTTGTCAGAAACCATTCAGTTCCTTCCAGCTGTCCCTTTCTTCATCTCTAAGGGATGAGGAGCTTTGCCAATTCCTCAAGGATATGGCACCTCAGTTGTGCTGAGTAATATTGACACTTTTTTCCCTAATGATTGAGAATCAAAGGCTGAAGAGGGGAAAGGCCTGGGGACAAAGCCACAAACTTTTGAAAACTTAGGGAAGTTATAATGAAAAAGGTATAATATCACAGTGAGACCATCTGTCCTCAATCCTTTCCCGAGAACCTATGGTTGCTTGAAATCACACCACTAGCTCAAAGGCAGGCAGCTTGTGATAACTGAAATGCAAGATTAAGTTTGCATGTAATAAGTCCATTTGCGCTCATGGTTTTTTGTTTCTTTTTCTTTTTTATTTTCTTAACCTTATTTAAGATGCCTCCATATATGCAGTCTGAAGATTTGCAGAACTCTTCAAGAAATGTTGCTCATTCAGCCATTTGTACAAGGTACAGAGACTTGCATTTCATTCTCACTTTCACGGCTTTACAAAGGTTAGAAAATGGACCAAAATCGAACGGTACACTGTACTGATTCTTCGACTGTGCTTACTTGGATTTTCATAGGTGAACTTTAGCATAAATTGGAGTTAACAGGGCTTTTAAATTTTCATCTGGTACTAAAGGTACTAAAAGAAAAAAATGGAAAAGTGCTAAAAGAAAGAAAAAAGTCATTAGTTAAGTCTCTTAAATGAAGACCTCTAAATGAAGATCTGATTTTGTTTTTGTAATAATTGAGTGGGGCACATATTCATTGTCATGTATATTGTAGGATGACTGGAAATTGAAAAATATCTTATTCCAGGTTATTTTCTTAACATGGCCCAAGAGGACCTTTTGTGGACGTTAACATCATTAAACTCTGATGCAGCTGTAGGGTACATACTTGTGTGTTGGATGAAAGATATTGCCCCAATACGTAATCCTGGCTCATAATCCTTCCTTTAAGTGACATTTCCAAATCTTTGTAGTACTTCCCATGCAGTTTCTGCAGTGAACAGACCTCAGAGCAATACAAGTCTCACTTTTTCCATGAGTAGAAAGTGAGAATTGCACTGTTGCTAATTTTCAGCACTGTCCTGAACATCATTTGAAAATGCTCTTTAAACTTTAGCGGACATTTGCAACTCTGGCTTGAGTGTTCTCATGAAAGGGGAACAGTGTGGTATCTCAACATGAGCTCAAGACGTCTTCTATATAATCTTGATAGATCAGGCTTGAGCAAGACCAAACATAAAATGGGGCTGTTTTCCTCTAGTTATTCCTAATTTTAGCATCTCCTGGCAGCTAGAAAGGTGAACAGAAAGTTGTAGCTCATGGGGTTCAGTGTAGCCTGTACTTCAACCATATGCAGTAGCTAGTGTGTTGTAAATTCATACGCTAATCTAACTTCCCCATGTAGACAAGCTGTGAAAGCAAAACCTACTAGGAAAGTATATGTGCATATGGCCACATTGAACTGAGGCCAAACTGGCTGCTTAGCTCTTCAGAAAGCAGAGCACTTACAAAATGTTAAGGCAGAGTACATCAAAAACATTATGCATACACGGCAGTTCCCCAGTTAACGCTACAGATACCTGGGCATGACAGCAAGAGACAGTAAGTGATAGCACAGTGATTAAATCTAAATCTCATTTTTTAATATGCTTTATTTTATTTGGAGCTTTATAATGGCGAAAGAGGAGCTGATCAGTTTTGATTTTGATCCAGAGCAAGTTTCTGTGATGTTAAAATAGTGCCTTCGCATCTAAACAATACATTTACAGGACAGACTCAATCAAACAAAAAAAATTTTACTCTTTGAATCTCTTCCAGAATCTGAGTCAACAAAACAGTGTTCATTCTCACCCATGGGGTTATGCATGTCTTCTAATGTATGTCTTCTAACATTTTTGCAAGGTAGCCTTTGAATAGCAACAGTTCATTCAGTCTGTTGAATCATACACTCACATTTAAGATCCTGATCTCTGAAACACCTTACTTTGTGTATTACTACAAACTACTCATATGTCTCTGTTTGCTTAGACTCTAAATTTATATTTATTTACTTTAACACTGTTAAAAGACATTAATTTTCATGGGCTTTTGATTAGGAGAGTATAGGTCTGTGCATTTTGTTTGCATAAATGAAGTCTCCAGAAGCCTTATGAGAGGTGTAAGTGAAGGTATTGTGATGTTGGGTGCATGCAGGAAAGCTCAGAAATAGTATGGAGATCTTATATCTCCAGCAGCACATGCAAAAGGCAGAGAAAGGAGTTACTTCCAAGGCAATAGCATGTGGCAGTGAGCAAACCTAATCAAATTTGATACTGCTGCGCACGAATATAAAAAATTTATAAGACCAATTTTTCCCATTGAGAAGGGAAAAAAGTAAAATGCTAGTTGTCCTGTGCTCTTTATTATTCTGGAAAGCGTTGGCAGCAGATAAGAGTGACTGAAGGAAATGAGCAGCTCCCTTGATTGCCAAAGTGTAGACTCACTGTTGGTGTTGACAGGGCTTGTAGGCAGAGAAACAAACTTAATATCTAGAGATTTAAAAGCCAACAGGTGAAATCCTGGCCCAGCAGAAATTACAGCGTGTCTTGTTACTGAACAGAGAGACAGAATTTTTCCCACCCTTCATGCAGCTGACCACTGTTTTTCATTAATGGGCTTGAAACATCCCTTCAAAGGTGACTTGTAAAGGACCAGACATCCTGGAAACCAGCCTGATCTCAGCCCAGCACTGCTGAGTTACATGTGTGAGGATTAAACAGTGTTAGATGGTGACTAAGAGTTACCACTCAGTTCATCCTTCACATAATGTGTTCAGCTAATAAGTGCTGTAATTTCCATTATTAAAGGTTTTTCCTTCATCCAGTATTAAATGTAAAAGGTTTGAGACTGTTCTCACACACCCAATTAAAATGAAATTGTCTCTAAAATGAGTTCATGAGCTCATCTGAGATTGCAGTCCTGAGGTGCCATTTGTCCAGATTGTAGCTCTTCAATTTCATTGCAACAGCCATCCTTATTAGCAGCTTCCATATCTAACCACAGAGTGATTCATGTCGCCTTCACAAAGGTTAACAGAGCAAGAAGTGGAAGGAGAAATGGAATGAAGGAATTTTGAGCTACGGGGATTGCTCCTTCAAACAGGGTAAGTCCTGAGAAAAAATATTGCCATTGAGAAACTCCTCCAACTTGAATATTTTCCGGAATAGAATCATAGAAACATTGAATAATTTGGGTTGGAAGGGACCTTTAAAAGTCACCTAGTCTACCACACACACACAATGAGCAGGGACACCCTCAACTGGATCAGAGGCCCATCCAACCTAACCTTGAATGCTTCCAGCATGAAAATAAGTACTAGCCTGTAACTCTGGTGGAGATGGATAATTTTTCCACTGATGGTCTTTATCCTCAGATTTCCTCTTTTCCTGATCTGTGTAAATGGGTGCCTACCTGAAGACAGACATGGTACGTGTGGGGACCCCACGCCCAACAGTGTTTGAGAGGTTCAGCTGTTGGTGTACAACTGCCATTGCTCGGACAGATGAAAGCTGACAGTAAAACTACCATTTCACTTCCCATATAATTTCTAAGAAGCTTTAATACCATGAAATATTTTAATATTTCATCTGTTTATTCAATTCAAGATGAAAACACGTGAAAACACTGAGATTCTGGTCCTCCTTCACTCAGTGTGTTTGCGAGCCAAGTACACCTCGCAGACATTGCTCATAAAATTGGAGGAATTTATATTGACTCTAGTGGACTTTCTCCAGATTTCAACTGACGTAAATGAAAGCAAGTTTTGGCCCAACAGATGGGAGTCTATCAGCAATTAAATATACTTAACGTGTGAAAAGACACAGATCACTATCAGTGGTAACTGACAGTGTTTACTTTCGACATGAAAGATCTCTCACTAGGGATGGCCAAAGCCAGCAAAACAAATCTTCTATTTGCTTTCCAGTCCTTAACACTGAAACAAGCTTCTCTTCACTATCTGGGCAGTGACAGGTCCTCGGCAGGTCCTGTAACCTCTCATCTCACTTCACCCCTGTGACATAAGTCAAACTGCTCTGGCTAGCCCAGTATTTAATGTTTCTCAGAGTTCAAAAATTGCCTCATCTTTCCCAATGGCTGTCATGTTCTCCTCCTTTTTCATAGCAAAGTGCCAGTAGCTATTGTATTACAACTGGATTGAGCTACTTTTTCAGTCCCTGGGCTAAAAAGTTAAATGAAATGCTTTAAATATTTTCTAGGTGATAGATTTTTTATTTCAGGACTACAAGACTTCCCTTCATTGGGAGATGGCTTTTTTTTGTGCAAAGCTATGGAAGAATCTCTTTGGGTCACTGGCAACTGCAAGATTCAAAAATTCTGGTGACATGAAGTACTTTGAAGGAGCTTTAATGCCTTGAGGAAACAACTGATATAAAATGAAACCATCCAGTTTTCTCATAGCAGAGCATTTTGTTTGAACTGCTAATGGCTGAATGGAACACGTGCCGTTAGTTGTGTCAGTAAGAGTAGGGATGCCCTGTGATGAGAGACAAGTTGAGACCAGGAGGTAACCTAATGCAGGCAGTGCCCTCATTGACAGGAGAGTCCTGTGGGGTCCCATCATGGCAAGCAGAGCTGGGGACCAGTGACAGGGTCTGTCAACAGCCCTGGACATGGTGAGGGGATGAACCATGTCAAGGATTCAGCTAGTGGGTCCCATCAGGAGCAAAGGAGAAAGAGCTAGACCCAGGGCTGCAGGCAAGTCACACTGTATGTCTGAGGGGTCCCTACAGGAGATGAGCTAAGAACAGTGCAGGTCTGAGGTCTACCAAGAAAGAAGAGTTGGAGGCCAGGAGTAAGCAGGGGTCCCCTGAGAGCCTGGTCAGGAAAATTAAGGCCTAGTAGTACCCTCAGGTTCCTTGTAACTTGTAGGAAAAAGCGGTCATAAAACCACAGGATTGATTTTCCTGATATCTGGGAAGAACAGACCCACTGCTGATGTTGTGTAAACCAAACCAAGAACTATCACATTTGTTCGACAACTCACCATTCCTAAATCATTGCACTCAAATAAGTTCAGCAGCACATATTATTTATGCCTATGATTAGAAAGCCAGTATCATCAGGCAAAAAGTCACTTGCTATTGAAAAGCAGGAAAAAAATCTCTGGTCAGAACAACAGAACGTGGCTAAACCATCTGGTTGACTTCAGAGAGTTGTATTCATCTGTTGAAGGCACCAGTTCTCTACAGTTCTGGCGCTTGGTGTCACCAGTTCTCAAGTTCATCCTTGCAGCTGTGACTTGCCATCCTAATTTGAGAGTTTCAAAATGTGTTGTGAATGGTAGAAGCTCAGTAAGTATCATGGCTCTGTGCTGCAAGTTGATTCACTGCTTTCTGGGGAGACACAGGACAGCTTCTACCATATCCTCTTTAAACAACTAAATGAGATTTAAAGAGAAGGGGAAATTGAACCTGTTGTGGTAAAGTGCAGAATTAGCTTTTGGATTGTAAAATTAGCAGCTAGGTTAGAAAAAGATAAAAGAAGCATTTCTACCAGAAACTTATCTCTGTCTTTGGTTGTCGCTGTTAGAGCTTCACCACCCCATGCCCATAAATTCCAAAATTCACCCTTCTCCATGACTGCTTTGTTATGCCAATTTATGGGGTTTTCTGAGAGATTAGTGCTGAGAATCTATTTCATGAAGCAACGGCCTGTTCCCTGATCTGTCTTACAATGCAGAAACCATTGCTAACCTAGCAGCATGTTTGCAGAAGTTATTAATTTTTTTGGAAGATGTGGAATCTAGTAACAGCTGAGACTTGCTTTCTTTCTTGTCTCTTATGTTTAACTTTAGGAAATATCAAACAGTTTACTTCAGTAGGGAGGAGAATAATAAACTGTACATTATCAAAGAGACTACTCCTTCAGCGAACCTTAAAGTAACCCAGACAGTTCCCATACCTATAGAGAAGCTGTTTTGTCTAAGTCTCTCCAGCCAGGGTTACATAGCTTCTACAACCACAGCTTGTGGATTATTCTGTAGCTGATCACGCAGCTACTCTTAATACCAATTTTATGATTTTCTGAAAGTTCTGAGTTGTTTTTTTTTAGACCAGAGAGTAGAATGGTTCTGAAGAAGCCAGCTGGTGATCTAGTCAGATAAAATGAATTCTTATTTAAGATATAAATGTGAATTGGGTTCCCATGGTGGAATTTATGAACCACATGATGGAAAACGCAGTCATTATATTCATGACTAAGTAATGTTTCATCTATCAACCAGAATAAAGAAGGACAGAAATGGGGAAAGTAATAAAAATATATTACAGACAGAACTGTACTAGCAAAACAATGGAGGAGATGAAGAGAGGCATATTTTTCTCATTTTTATTAGTAGAAAGGATGGTAACAATAACAGTGCACAAAACTGCCATCTGATAGAACAATTAAGATAACAATAGAAAAGATAAGATAACAATCAGGATGGGGGGAATGGGGGATAACAATCACTTAAATACAGGCTACAACAAAATTTTGTACTGTAGTTTAACTCAACTTACATTATGACATTCTTTTGAAAAAATTGAGCCTGATGTGCTACTTACCGTGAGCAAATGCAAAACATCCTCATTTGAGGAAAAAGAAAATAATTGATATATTATTACATTTTAAAACATAACTGGTAACAAACAGGACTGATAACTGTATCTGTGTCTCCATCTCTGCAAAGAAATCCAAATGAGCTATACAGCTCATCACGATCAAAAGGCTTCTGTTTAAGCCAAGACTAGAAATTATTTAATGAAAAGCACAATATGAAACTACTATAGCATATTTATCAACAATTTACAGTAAAAATGGAAGTGAGTAAAAAATGGAAGTTGAGTTCTGCTCTGATATTCCTGGTATCAATGTGTGTATGGTGGCATAAAATATGACATAAATTGTCAGTAGAGACAGATGGGAAAGTCTTAAAATGTTTTGGTCATTCAAAATGACCTGGATATATTAGGAAAATTATTTGAAAAATAAAGAAATTGAAATTCAGTGGAGACACATGCAAGATAGTGTATTTTGGGAAACATAATCAGATATAGAATTGTAAGATGGAAACAATAAGCTTGGTCGAATTTCTGTAGGACAGTATGTGGAGGTCATTAAGGACCAAAATCTTAACACAAACCAATGATTCTGCGCAGATATGGAAAAAATCCCATGATATTAAGATACATAAAAAAGAATATCAGCTGACTTTCTGCCTTTTTTAGTTTTATATTGCCTTTTTCAGATGAAAATATGAAAACAGAATGGAAAAGGAATATTTTTCAAGGCATGAACTTTTCAAGGATCACATTTCAAAGATGAAATGTATTTAATTAAAATTCTAATAAGCTGAAGAATGGACTTTAACACCAGTTTTGGTAAGAGAAAGCAAGAAGCAAGAGCAATGTCAGTGTACAGGTGTGGACATGAACATCAATGTGGTCATGAGTGAAGTCAGGAAACAAATGTGAGGTGTGACCTAGTTGGCGAGAGCATACTGAAAGCAAAGGAAAGGGGTTTTAAATGTGAATGTTGCTAATGAACTGGATTTTCATGCCTGTGTCAGGCTATGTAACTCCCATATTCCTGTTTTACGTACTACAGCTGAATCAATTTCTCATAAACTGATCTTGACATTAAAGCCATGCTGAACATCTGAATTACTGTGATCAAAAGATGCCTGAGCTTGTTTTATTTGCCTTCCCCCCTGCCTACTTTTCCCTTCCTATTTGTCTTTCTGGGTTTTTTGGTCTTTTTTTTTTTTTTTTTTTTAAACAAGATACCTTCACTTGAGCGTTGTTGACATGTAAAAAATGTCAGTGTGTGAAGGAAGAAACCATGGGGGAGTCATATCCTATAGAGCACTCTCTCTTATTGCCAACTTTTATGTAGGACATAGCATTGAAATAAAAATGTAACAGCTCTCCTGTCGAAGCTCACACTAGTAACCATAGACTGTTAAAGAAGGCAAGCAGCCATCAGATAAATATCTAAGTCTTTATGGGTAAAGGGTTGAAAGCACAAAGACTATGTTTCATGGAAGGCTTTTTTCAGCTGGTTGATGCTTTTCCTACCCATGAAAGAAGAAATCAATATTCTTGGTTAAAAACAGTTTGGAAAGCCGAGCCAGCATTTTAAGGCAGTTACCTATACCTAAACTTGTGTCTTGTCTTCCAACTAAGAACTTCAATTTTCAGTGTTCAGTGCAGCACAACTGATGGTACGGAACCAAAGAATTTGTCAAATGGGTATTATGAGAAATGCTGCGTAAATTTTATGCATAATATAATTGTGCTTCTGACCCAATAGGTGGAAGTAGTACTTCTGGCTCATAACTTACGGCTTCTAGTATGTATGATAGTTGTTTTCTCTATTCACTGTCTCTGAAAAACTATACCATTTACTTAGAGGTAGAGTTTTTTGGTTACCACCATTAAAAAATGATGAATCCTTGGAAGTCAGAAGTATCCTTAAAGTAACAAAAAATATAGATCTTCTTTCATATGGATTTTGGGATTAAGAATCAAGTGCATTTATGATATATTCTCAAGCTTCTTTCCACAGCTGCAACACCACGTTGCCTTGCTTTACCTTTCTACCCATGCCTATGTCCCTCTCCTTCCTGCAGAACCTCTCACAAAATCCCACAGGTCCTGAAGCATCAGTTGCTTCGAGACTCAGTCATGGTAGTTGACTTCACCAATCTCTCCCTAAGTGTTAATGTAACACACAACAGTTCAGTATGGTTGCTGTGTCATTTGCAACCTCAGTTTGGAAGTTTTCAAATCACTGGTCATTAATTCTTTATTGATCACAAGCAAAAATGTTTAGAAAATATATTCTTGACACTCTACATGTGTTATAAGTAATTCAGTCCTCAGAGAAGTAAGGAGGGGGGTTAGAAGAACTGTCGCCTTGGACTTCTGGAGGACAAACTTTGGCCTATTTGAGAACCTAGTTGACAGAGTCATTTGGGAGGCAGCCCTGAAAGGAAAATGAGTCCAGGAAGGTTGGACTTTCTTCAGGAAGGAAAATTTAAAGGTGCAGGAGCAGGGCATCCCCATGTGCTGAAAGATGAACGGTTTGGGAGGAAAACTGGCCTGGCTGAACACAGAGTTTGGCTGGAAATCAGGAAAAAAAAAAAAAAAAAAAAGGAGAGTTTATGATCTTTGGAAGAAGGAGCAGGAAACTCAGAAGGACTAGAAGGAGGTCATGAGTTTATGGAGAAAGAAAATGATAAAGGCCAAAGCCCAACTAGAACTTCATCTTGCTACTGCTGTAAAAGGCAATAAAACATGTTTTTATAAATACATTAGCTACAAAAGGAGGACTAAGGAGAATCTCTATTCTCTATTGGATGCAGGGGTAAAACCAGTGACGAAGTATGAGGAAAAGGCTGAGATACTTAACGCCTTCTTTGCCTAGTATTTAATACTAAGACCAGTTGTGCTTGGGGTACCCACACCCCTGAGCTGGAGGACAAGTACAGAGAGCATAATGAATCCCCCATAATCCAAGGAGAAATGGTGAGGGACATTCTACACCCCTTAGACATACAGAATTCTATGGGGCCGGATGGGATCCACCCAAGGGTACTAAGGGAGCTGTTTGAGATGCTCACCAAGCCCCTTTCTGTCATTTATCAAAAGTCTTGGCAAAATGGGGATTTTACAGATGACCCAAAGATATCAAATGTGATTCTGACCTACAAGAAGGGTTGCAAAGAGGATCCAAGGGCTGTCAGTCTGACCTCAGTGCCAGGGAAGGGTATGCAGCAGATCATCTCAAATGCCATCATGCAGCACATACATGACAACGAGGCGATCAGGCCCAGTCAGCATGGCTTTAGGAAAGGCAGGTCCTGCTTGACAACCAAATCTCCTTCTATGACAAGGTGACCTGCTTAGCGGGCCAGGGAAGGGTTGTAGACATTGTCTACCTAGCCTTTAGCAAGGTTTGACATTGTTTCTCTCAGCATTCTCCTGGGGAAACTGTCTCCTCATGGCCTGGACAGGTGTACTCTTCCCTGGGTAAAAAACTGTCTGGATGGCTGGCCGCAAAGAGGCTGTCAGTCTGACCTCAGTGCCAGGGAAGGGTATGCAGCAGATCATCTCAAATGCCATCATGCAGCACATACATGACAACGAGGCGATCAGGCCCAGTCAGCATGGCTTTAGGAAAGGCAGGTCCTGCTTGACAACCAAATCTCCTTCTATGACAAGGTGACCTGCTTAGCGGGCCAGGGAAGGGTTGTAGACATTGTCTACCTAGCCTT
Organism: Calidris pugnax; assembly: GCF_001431845.1. Classification (NCBI taxonomy): domain Eukaryota; kingdom Metazoa; phylum Chordata; class Aves; order Charadriiformes; family Scolopacidae; genus Calidris; species Calidris pugnax. Next base: position 4,559,374 of record NW_015090911.1, on the reverse strand, counting down.
TAGCAAGGTTTGACATTGTTTCTCTCAGCATTCTCCTGGGGAAACTGTCTCCTCATGGCCTGGACAGGTGTACTCTTCCCTGGGTAAAAAACTGTCTGGATGGCTGGCCGCAAAGAGTGGTAGCCAGTCACAAGTGGTGTTCTCCAGGGCTCAATATTGGTGCTGGTTCTCTTCCGTATCTCTATCAATGACCTGGATGAGGGGATCAAGTGCACCATCAGTAAGGTTGCAGATAACATCAAGTTTTGTAGGAGCGTTCATCTGCTTGAGGGCAGGAAGGCTCTATAGAGGGATCTGGACAGGCTAGATCAATGGGCCAAGGCCAATTATATGAGATTCAATAAGGTCAAGTGCCAGGTCCTGCATTTGGGTCACATCAACTCCTTGAATGCTACAGACCTGGGGCAGAGAGGCTGGAGAACTGTCCGGGAGAAAAGGACATGGTGGTGTTGATTAACAGTTGGCTGACTATGAGCCAGCAGCGTGCTGAGGTGACCAAGAAGGCCAACAGCATCCTGTCCTGCATCACAAACAATGTGGCCAGTAGCAGGACTAGGCATGTGCTTGTCCCCCTGTACTGATGAGGTGCCACTTTGAGTGCTGTGTCCAAAAAGATACTGTGCTGGAATGAGTTGAAGCAAGTGAGGGGTCTAGAGCACAAGTCTTGTGAGGAGCAGCTGAAGGAACTGGAGTTGCTCAACCTGGAGAAAAGGAGGCTGAGGGGAGATGTTCTCGCTCTCTACATCTCTCTGAAAGGAGGATGTAGTGAGGTGTTAGTCTCCCAAGTAACAGGTGGTAGGACTTCAGGAAATGGCTTCAAGCTGCATCCGGCAAGGTTTATATTGGCTGTTAGGAAAAATTTGATCTCCAAAATGGTTGTCAAGCACTGAAACAGGCTACCCAGGGAAGCAGTGGAGTCATCATCCCTGGCAGTATTTAAAGACATGTAGAAGTGGTGCTGAGGGACACGGTTTAGTGGTGGACTTGACAGTGTTAGGTCTATGGTTCGACTCCATGGTCTTGAAGTGATCATCGAGTGATTCTGTGATTCTATGATTTTGTGATTCTAACAGCAACTGTAACCAAATTAAGAAGAGAAATTATATTTCCAGACGTGTACAGTTTCTTATTTTCAGAATCGTCTTCATGAATATTGTTACATAGAAATATATGGTAGCATATTGTTTGCAGTTCTATATTCTGAACTCTGAGCACAGGTATCTCAGTGCACATTTCCACTTTAGAAAATTAGAATGAAATATTTCCATGCTCCTGAGATCCTTGACATGTAATAATCAAGTGAGTCAAGATTCAGACTGCTGTTTTCTGTTAACATGTACAGTTAGAGAAATAAAATGATCCTTGTGCATGATTCCTATGTATAAACTCCTTGTAACTATTATTGAACCAGCAATTGGTTCTCCAATCTTCTATTAAAATATCAATAGTATTTTTCAGACCTTAAATTGAGCAGTGATTTTATTTAAGGCCACATCTAGACATCACTTCGAAGAATCCCTTGTTGTTGCTAAAAATGAAAGCCATTCAAACGAGTGTGATTGAAACAGGGAGAGGGAAAGGGAAAAAATCAATAGAACGTTTTCCAGGGTACTATCTCCGCTTTTGAAAAGAGACCATTAATAACATGCTTACAGTAAAAGCAGCTGCTTGTTCAAAGTGCATTCAAGGGTGAGCTGAAAGGATGTCTCTCTCTACATAGCATCCCTGGAGAGAGAGTTTGCTAAGATTTCAAAACCTGACCTCAGACTATGGACAAAAGCCTTTCCTAGACATTTTAAATATTCTTATCTAATGTTAGAATGTGAAGCTGGGTCTGAAATGCCTTCTAATATTTTGCTCCTTATGAAAGGCAGTGTGGGTCAGGGAATGAGGTATTGGTCTGAAAATAGCTTTGCAGCCAAAACACTGCATGTCGCATTTATATCTCTGAGGACTGTACGTGCCATGCTAATGCAAATTGCTACAGCCCTCAACAGCGATGGGCAGTGTTGTGGGGCATATACTGCAGTTCCTGCTTAAAGAGGGGGCTGGATAGCCCATTCAGAAAATTATGGAAACTTGAGACTAATTCAAGTTTAGGGGTTGAGATAGGATGGAATCTTGGATCATCACCCAACTTGCTTCTAGCATTATTTCATGTGCTGAAAGGTATGCAATGCTTTAGAATACATAAAAGGTGAACAATGCAGTTAATATGTAAGAGAACTTTTTTCACAGATCTTAGCACGCTTGGGTGAAATTTTGTAATCTCTTTCACTTGCTTTGTTTAGATAGCTGAAGCAGACCCACAGGCTTTCAGGAACACCAGGATGAAATATAAGGCGTATTTGTAAAAAGAAGCATACCAAAGACCTGAGCTTGTACTTATGATAAGTTCTTAATTATGTTACTTACTATGCCCTTAACTGTCCTCTCTAAGAAAACAATGCAGTGATTTGAAGAGCCTGTAACCTTCTAATGTATGACTGTTGTTATTTGCATTATACTGCTAATTAATCTACCTCTGTCCAACCCCTGTAATCCTGGTTGCAGAATCTGGGTAGCTGGAAAAGCTTTGGTGTCTCTGATATCAGTGCCTATGGGCCAGATTAATCTCATCTCACCTCATTAAGGTCCTCAACAGCCACTGCTAAATTAAGATCCTAGTTGTCCATGGTCTCTTTCAGAGTCACTGAAGAGTGACAGGAGCCCACAGAGAACAAGCTTAATCTCAGGCTGATTAAGAACAGACCAAATTCTACATTCTGTAGGGTTTTGATTAGAGATGTCTGGAGGGAATATCCAACTAAGGAGTTACAGCTGCTTCTTTCTGCATTTGACTGCTTGTTTCTACACTCACATTGCAGGAAGAAATTGATTTGGGTTAAAAATCCTCAGTCTTACAAACAACAATAACATGATAGCCAAAAATTGTCCTTAAGAATCAGAGGGAGAAAGCTTAGTTTCCTGATCCATCTCAAATGCAGATACTGTCAATAGTTGGCTTGAATCAAAGGAGGGAAAAGGAATGTGGAAAGGACACGGCTGCTTCTGGTCCTGATTTGGCTCCTAAAGCTCCTGCATTGTGAAATGAGAGCATAAAATGATCAGAACATTCCAAAACATACACTATAATAGGACATATTACTCTAAAATAGACACTATCACCCAAATAGTCAGTCAGTCCTTAATGTCTTTCTTCCTGGTCTTAGTGGTGCTGACTACAATCCTGTAGACTGTGTACAGCAGTAACAATTTGGCATCTTTATAGCGATGGATTGGTGTGGGCAGTCAGGATGCAAGACTTCATTGATTATTATATCTCTGAGTTTCTATTCTAAGGAGATGCTACTCATATAATCTGCTGGGTTGATAGATGAGGAGACGGCATTATTGCAACGGGCTGTCCACAGCCCCTTTTCATCATAGTTATAGCTACGGACTAGTAGGAGCCCCTCTGGAAATGAATGTTGGAAATCATAACGGCACTTTGCATGGTGCAATTTTATTTAGGGAAATTCTATTCAAGGCATAAAATAAGGAGTGTAAAAAGAAAGAAGGAACTAGAAACTTTAATATAATAGTTTCAATAAGGATCCTTATTGTTTTCAATAGAATTCTGGTGGCACTTTTATATTCTAGATTTTGCCTTCATTTGATTCAGTTTTCTCCAAAGATTAATATGAGATGTTCATTTCAAAGAGAGAGATTACCAGGGTGATTAAAATCTCTTTTGTTATGTGTAATCAGAAGAAGCAGTTATTAATACTGAGAAATATATTACATATGTCTCTCCTCTGCTCTGATTTCTCATGGAAGTTACTCCTATCAAAAACGCAGGCTTTTCTGGAAGAATATTACAATTTATTTATATTTTATACCACTACCTTTGAGAATCAGCAGTTGTATAAGGGGTTTCTAGTGGTCAGTTTGTACAAAGAAATAGTCTTCTATTTGAACAAACAGATGGGAAAAAAATCCCTGAAAAAATTGTGATGCTACTTACAGATGAAGGTTTAGAACTCATAGCTTGGTTTTAGCCTACCCAAAATACCTACCTAACCCATTTAAAAAATAGTATTTATTCTCTGAACTGCCATTCTCCCTGCCTTAGTAAGGGAAGTGTCACTATCCCTATTTCACAAGAGGAAACTGAGAGACGGAATTATTTACTAGTTATTTGAGGAAGATTATGAGTCTATAACATTAGACTAAAATTTCCTCTTCCCAGGTGCTCATTAACTACTACCCACCCTGTTTGATTTTCAAGTGAACTTATGTACTGAGGAATCCTGAAAATTTTGCCACCTTTTTTTAGTGAATGAACAGGATATTAATTTGATCCAGAAAAAAGAAAGGAGGGCCAAAAAAAGCACTGTTGACGCCTATCAGAGTTTGACTTTCATTCATGTCAGAGATTTTTCAATTCAGCTCTTAAATTACACCCACAAACCACTCGGTTGCTGTTGTAGATGGTAACTGCACATCAGCCATATGGGCAAAATAATCATTTTGTTCATGTAACACAAGTCATGTTAAATGAGGAGACACCAGAGGTGGCAAGATTTCTATTCTGAGGCAAGTTTGGATTTTGAGCATGACAGAAGTTGAGTTTTAGATGTTGAAGTGTCTTGAGGGAGACTGTCTAGGACTTGGGATCTCAGTGCGTTTACAGATTTGACTCAATCTCATGATTAGAAACTTGGGTGTGAAGACCCTTAAGGTAGCAGTGCATTGCCACAGGTTCTTCCCATGTTGAAAAAAATTGGGTTTCAGGGTATATCACCATTCAGCAGACCTGTCACAGAGCAGAAAATACCAGAAAGAAGGATTCCTGGTTTTGTGGCTCTCCGCCAGGAGTTTGCACGTAGTCTCATAGTCTGGCAGAAATATTAAGTGGGATGCAGCAAAAGACTGTCAAACCCAAAATCTTTCAAACAAAGCAGTTTGGTGTTCAATAAATCAGTGTTTTTAACATGGCTTTGTTTAGTCAAAAAGTGTTCATTTAGTTCCATTAATTTCCAACATTTAATCAGGGGAAGGGAAGATACTGACTGTAATCACAGCCTGCATACTTAGCTATATTCATTACCTGAGCAACATCTGAATTGTGAAAATAATAGTTTGTTTAAAACTGGAGTGGTCATTCTGCAGCCCAAAAAGCAAATATAATAAGCCAGGGAGCGGGGCTGTGAACAAGGTCAGGATATGGAGTGGGAAGAACAGCTGCAGGGTCAGAATTCAAGGAAAGAAAATCTGGGAACATTCTTTAGGAAAGGTGTTAGTCTGACAGAATATTGATTAACTTAAAGGAAGGAAAATTGATTAACTTCAAGCATGAAAAGAAGTGAGGAGACCTGAAGATGGAAATGGAGGAAAGGGTTTAGAGAAGTAGAAGAAGAAGGGAAATGTGAGAAGAAAGGGGAAAGAAGGAAAAAGAGCATAAGACAGCTCTTTCTCAGAAATCTCTCTTCTTGTGAAGCATAGGCACATCGTAGCAGCTGTAATGGGTCTTCGCCAATAACCACAAATGGATATGTATGTCATCTATATCACATCTGAATGAAACTAAGCTACTTCAGTGTCGATGTCTCCAGACAGCTTTTCTTGAATGAAGGGAGTGCGGTGTGAGTTCAACATGTGTATTACACAAGCCGTACCACTTTCTTTATCAGTTGGATGAGTTTGGGTTGTTCTAGTTGCTGCCTGCTGCATTAAATACATCATATTCAGTTTAACATCAATTTATCTCACCAAATTATTAAAGACAGAACTTCAGTACCCAGCAACCAGAGTGCATATGATAACATTCACCAAAATAGTGTCATTTAATTACTCCAGTGCTTTTTAAAGGAGGCTCCACTTACTTCTGTGCACACACGTGTTAAAAATTAAAACAATAACAACAGTAACCAAAATCCTCAACGATGAAAACTTCTCCAAGTGAAAATTAACTGGAATCACAGAGCCACTGAGATTGGACAAGACCGTTAAGATCATCAGGTCCAACCATTAATCCAGCACTGACAAATCCACCACTAAACCATGTCCCTCAGCACCACATCTACATGTCTTTGAAATACTGCCAGGGATGGAGATTGCACCACTTCTCTGGGCAGTCTATTCCAATGCTTGATAACTATTTTGGGGAAGAATTTTTTCCTAATATCCCATCTAAACCTTGGCTGGTGCAACTTGAAATTATTTCCTACTGTCCTATCGCCTGTTCCTTGGGAGAAGAGAAGGAATTCCCCTGGCTGCAGCCTCCTTTCACAGAGTTGTAGAGAGCGAGAAGGTCTCCCCTCAGCCTCCTTTTCTCCAGGCTGAACAACCCTCAGCCACTCCTCACAAGACTTGTGCTCCAGATGCTTCACCTGCTTTGTCGCCCTTCTCTGGACACACTCCAGCACCTCATTGTCTTTCTTGTTGTGAGAAACCCAAAACTGAATACAGTATTTGACGTGGGCCCCACACATGTCAATCACTTCTCAACAATCACTTCCTGAGTCCTGCTGGCCACACTATTCCTGATACAGGTCAGAATACTGTTGGCCTTCTTGGCTACCTGGGGCAATGCTGTCTCACATTCCAGGTCCTTTTCCACCAGGCAACTTTCCAGCCACGCTTCCTCAATGCTGTTGTGTTCATCGGGTTGATGTGACCCAAATGCAGGACCTTGCACTTGGCCTTGTTGAATCTCATAGCACTGGCCTTGGCCCATCTGTCCAGCCTGTCCAGATCCCTCTGTAGAGCCTTCCTACCCTCACGCAGATGAACGTTCCTGCCCAACTTGGTGTCATCTGCAAACTTACTGAGGATGCACTTGATCACCTCATCCTCACCCTCACTTATTGATAGAGTTATTAAATAGAACTGGCCCCAGTAATGAGCACTGGGGAATACCACTTGTGACTGGCCACCAACTGGATAACTCAATTCACCACGACCCTTTGGGTTTGGCCATCCAACCAGTTTTTTACCCAGTGAAGAGTATACCTGTCACATGTCCAGACCACAAGCAGCCAGTTTCCCAAGGTGAATGCTATGGGAAACCGTGTAAAAGGCTTTACTAAGCTCTATCTAGACATCATCCACAACCTTTCCTTCACCCACTAAGCAGGTCACCTTGTTATAGAAGGTCAACAGCTTAGTCAAGCAGGACCTGACTTTCCTAAAGCATTGATAATACCACTTGTGACTGGCCACCAACTGGATAACTCAATTCACCACGACCCTTTGGGTTTGGCCATCCAACCAGTTTTTTACCCAGTGAAGAGTATACCTGTCACATGTCCAGACCACAAGCAGCCAGTTTCCCAAGGTGAATGCTATGGGAAACCGTGTAAAAGGCTTTACTAAGCTCTATCTAGACATCATCCACAACCTTTCCTTCACCCACTAAGCAGGTCACCTTGTTATAGAAGGTCAACAGCTTAGTCAAGCAGGACCTGACTTTCCTAAAGCATTGATGTGCTGGAGCAGTTCCAGAGAAGGGCAACAAAGCTGGTGAGGGGTCTGGAGAGTAAGTCTTATGAAGAGAGGCTGAGGGAGCTGGGGTTGTTCAGTCTGAAGAAGAGGAGGCTGAGGGGAGACCTTATTGCACTCTCTAATTACCTGAAGGGGGGTATGGAGAGGTGGGGTTGGTCTCGTCTCCCAAGTCACAGGAGATAGGACAAGGGGAAATGACCTCAAGTTGAGCCAGGGGAAGTTCAGGTTGGATATTAGGAAACATTTCTTCACCCAAAGGGTTATCCAGCATTGGAATGGGCTGCCCAGGGAAGTAGTTGAGGCATCATCCCCGGAGGTGTTCAAAAGACGGCTTGACATGGTCCTCGGGAATATGGTTTAGTGATTTTTGTATTGCTTATTTCTTACTTATTTTTTTGTGAGAGTTAGGTTGATGGTTGGACTAGATGATCTTAAAGGTCCCTTCCAACCTAGAAGATTCTATGGTTCTATGGTTCTAAAGCAATGCCAACTTGGCCTGATTGCCTCTTTGTCCTGTAGGTGGTGCATGGTGGCACTTGAGATGATCTGCTTCATACCCTTCCCTGGCACCGAGTCAGACAGACGGGGCTGTAGTTTCTGGGATCTTCCTTGTGGCCTTTTTTGTAGATGGGTGTCATATTTGTTAACCTCCAGTTAGCTGGGACCTCTTCAGAACAGATAGGTAAGAAAGGCAATGCAGTAGGGTAACCCTGTATGTTAGGGAGTGTTTTGAAGCCCCCATATTCCAAGGAACAATGGTGAGGGACCTGCTACACCTCTTAGTCACACACAGGTCTGATCTATGGGGCTGGATGGGATCCACCCAAGGGTATTAAGGGAGCTGGCAGAGGTGCTCACCAAGCCCCTTTCCATCATATATCAGCCGTCCTTGTTGATAATGTATTTTTTGTCTAGTCTTCATGCCCTTCTGAATACCCTGGCGGAATGTTACTACCAGCTGCAGATTTGTTCTCTAAAGTTTTCTTAATTTAACATACATGTATGTAAAAATTTGTGTGTATAATCCTATGTGGGAGGATTTTTCAGGAACATCTATTTAAAAGAAGGAGGTGTTTGTCCCTTACCAAATTTCTGTGGCTCTGATACTACAGAACAAAAAATGTTGTCTAGATGAACAGCAGGTCAGAAGGACAGAATAAAAAAATGGTTAAGATCATGCCACACAGCAGAAGGAAGCAAGGAACAGGTAAGAACTTTCACAACACAACTTGTCAAACCAGAAAAGTGTCCTGTAAAAATAACAAAGGCCTACTACCCTTTAGGAAAAGCCATTGTTATGTTTAGATGTGTTAGGAGAACATAGGCGCACTGCCTTGAAATGCGAGAAAAGAAGGGCCTTGTTTGAGTAGATGAGATGGGTCTGTTAAATACTTGTTCTTCAATGAGATTCACCCTTCCAAAGAGTCTCATGAAAATTTGGAAAGATATTACAAGAAACACTACACTGACGTAGTAAAACCCGCACAATAAAAATTTAACTTTCTTTGTTACCACATTTCACAGTCTTTAAATAATATAAATAGTAAGGATGTCAACAAATCTGAATAACTCACTATGAATTATAAATCATGTTCCCTATAACTTTGGCTTAGTAGTAAGGTGAATTAAAGATATTGTATAAGTCAGGTTGCATGAGCTTTTCTCTCTGTATACACCTATTTCCAATCAATCCCCTGGTTCTGGACATCACATTCTACGTAATTTACATTTGCCTGTCAAATAATATGACGCTTGCATTAGAACACAGAATATTGTCAAATACTAACTTTGCAGGCAGCTTGAAAAATGCAGCATAACTTCATGAATGTCTCATAAGAACACCTGACACTAAAACACCTTTATTGCCTGGTACAAAGTTTCTGTACCTAACATGTAGTGAATTTGCATGATTAATTACTTGGATTACTCCATTAACAGGGGCTATGTGACATTTTCCTTGTGTGTCCAAAAGCTTCACATACTTCTTCCTTAAAAAAAAAAAAACAGTTAACAATCATTTAGCTAGACATTTAACTAGACTTTTAGTTTTAAATCCTCAGTAAAGAGAAGCCTGTAAAAGAGATGCCTGTAAATCAGAGGTTGGTACCAAACATAACAATTTGCCAGCTACAGTCATGACCATCTTTCCTTGCATGCTATTTGCTCAGCATAGTAGCATAGTGGGGCTACATTCAGGTATCTACCTTTCTCAGAGCCTGAATTTGGAAACCTGGAGGTGTTCATTTCCAGCTAGGGCAAGAATTGAAGAGTTAGAAGTTGCAAGTCTGAGTCATACAAATCTGAGTAGGAATTAAACTCATCCATCCAGCTACATGCTGTCTGAAGACAGCTGGAGCAGAGTTGAGACACCTTCTATGACCAGGGAACATATGCAAGGAAATCCAAAGGAATGAATTCAAAGAGACATACTTAAATCTGAGAATAAGTTACTCTACCTTTCTCTCCATTGACTATAGATGGAGCTCAGATGACCCACGTTGAGACAGTAAAAATTAGACATAAATTATGCACATAATAATAAACACCCATAAATTGTGTAGTTCTCCAGCTACATGAAGTGGATGAGCTAAGGGAGCTTAGATGGCCACTTCAGTCAAGTAAGTCCAGGCATAAGAAAAAAACCTTTATTTACAACACATCAGAAGTCAAATACAAGGTTGGACACAGCTAGCTAACCGCTGGAATAAATTATCAAGAGAAGAGCTGGATGAATTTTTTTTTCTGTAAAGTCAGATAAAGGTTACTGAGTCTGATGGGGTGACAATTTAAGGTGTGAATTATACATGGTCAGACTTAGGGCTGTAATAGTCTTTGCTGGACTGAGTGAGTCTGTTAATTATGCCATTTGAAGCAGGGTAACTTATGGAAATACTTATGACAACAGACCCCAAATACAGCTTAACAAGCTTACTCTAATGTTTCCTTCCAATACATTCCTATTAGGAAGTTGACTTAAAAAAAAATTGCTTTTTAAAATTAAATTCAATGTTAAAATTCACTGACTGGTGAAGAAAAGTAAATTTACTAATTCATGAGGAAAAATTACTTTAAAATAGAGCTATAATATAATAAAGGCAAAACTGCGTAAATGGTCAGAACAATTTTGAGAATTTTTTTTAATGTAATCATTCAGTTTCTCATGTAACACTGAGGCAGCCTGTAAACAAATCCACTCCTAGATTGGTGTGATTCAAAAGAAAAATTTGCAACAGCTGTTGTGTGAATAGCACCCTTCTGAGATTTGAGTTCCTAAGCTGATTACAGGCGAACATCTGGAAAATTGAATTGAATCCAAATCTACTAAAAATTACTGTGTCTGTTAGTTTGTTGTGTTCACTTCAGGAAATGAGCAATTTTATCATAATTTAAGGAATTTCATTGCACAGTTGGTGGCATATACATTGAAAGAATGAGGTAATCACTCTTCCTCTGCTACAGAGAAAATAATCTTTATAAAAGGGGAAACTGTCCCATTTACATCTTCAGACATCACTGTGAGATCCTTCTCATGGAGTCGGGGCAGCCAGACGTAACCCCAGACCTCTGCTTACTGAAACAGGAACTTATTTATGTGCAGAGGCACAGATTCGTTTAACCCGTCAACTGAATGCTGTGTCTGAAATTAAGATGAGCTGAAGCCTACACAAAGTACGAAGTCACTCAAATGTGAGCATGGGTGTTTTACATCATGGCTGAAGGGGAAAAAAAAAGTAAAACAACTTTTTGACAAAATCAAAGGAGTTTGTTTTGATTTTGAGGATTTTTTTTATCTTTTAGATTAAGAAATGTATAAATGTTCAACCCAAAAGTTCTTTTCAGCCATTGGAGAACATGTACAAAATGGCCTGTCTAGGATTGTTGGATGATAGGCAGGATCGCATTAGTGTAGTCCTTCGCAGGCATATAAATAAGAAGAATTTGAAGCAGTGTGGTTAGGGGCAGCATAGCATGTTGGTAGGGTTCAGTGCAGTGCAAATGTGGGAGTAGTTTCATATAAAAATGGGAGATATTGGCTCATTTAACACGCGAGGGGAGAGAAAAAGAGAAAGGAAGGAAGGAAGCAAGCAAGCAAGCAAGCCTTGACTATTACAGCTTCAGCTTAGATGACAGAAATAAAATGCTGGCCCCAGATCTGCATGGAGTCATTCAAACAGCTTAATAGCACAGGGAATAAATCACTATTATTATTATGAAACAGGAGACAGAGTTCTTGGGACCTGGAACTGTGCAGCTCAGCTCCAACTGCTGTTCGACATTCAGAACTACCAACTTAATTTCCTCCTAGCACATAATAAATAACACATCTACCCAACATAAAAGCATTTTTATAATAGCAGTAAAGGAACTGCAGAGAGTGTGATTATCATGAACTAATAACACCCCGCAGAAGATATGCAGCACAGATTGAAGATGACCTGAAAATGAGACTATGGTTCACATGGATGGTACTGTAACTGACCAGACATTGCCCCATTTTGACCACGCTGTCCCAAACTGCTACCACATTTTAATATTCTCTTTGTCTGCCACAGTAATTTACACAGAGGGAGTTCGTTTATCATTGTGGGTTTCCTCTTTATGCGATGGATTCTAGTACAAGAGCTAAAATGAATGCCATGTTTTAATTCATGGCGCTGTTAGTGCTGGTTCGTGCACCAGCTCACACTGCCTGTAGTATTTTCACAGCATCACACATCTCAAGGAAACAGAAGGGAAGCTCAGCTGGTCTCTTTTTAGTGCTTCTAGTGATACTCTATCTTTGCAGAGGTGATGGCTGTACCCTCTAATGGGAGAGAAGGGGTTGCCTAGTGGTTAAAATATACAGCTGGCTATTAGCCAAATTGGATTTGCTCCCTACATTTGCAGCAACTTATGTGACCAGTGACTTCATGTTGCACTCATGCTGCCTGTGAAGTAGATCCTGTCTCACTCTGTTCTTTCAAGTGACTTTTTTCTTGTATGTCTTTTACAAGGGACCCCATCTCAGCACTTATATTTGAATACTTGTGCAGGGGAAACCGCTCTGGGTATGTACTCCCCAGGATGCTTATTTGTGGAGGAATATCTCACTGGAGACACTTGCACGTGGTCTGGAACAATATAAAATCAGCCCCACATCTGGTATCATTGGAAGGCAATGAATGGGAACATAGAAACAATAATTTAATAAAAGTCCATCCCTCAATTACAGTCTCGCATAATATCCTCAGACAAATTTTAACAGTGTGTGAAAGTCACATGAACTACATAATCTTTTCACATCAGGAAAGAAGCCAAAAAAGTTGTATTCCTATGGTTGAAGTGCTCTTTAATTGTACTCACCCCTGTAAATGACTTTATCTCCTCTATGATGGGTGTTTGATGACCAGAAAATAGCTGCAGCGATCCAGAGAAGTCTTCTATGGCAGGAGCTTTTAATCTTCCGTTGAGTGCTGGTATCCTGATCCCTGGTGCATGCTTCTTGATAGCTCTGTGCAGCAAGAAAGCACAGGCAGCTCTAATCTTAGTGTTTTCAATCTGAAATTCAACCTTTTATGGGATTTTATCAGATTTTTGGGCCAGCTTCTATCATCTTGGTGTTACAGATCTAAAATTGTGCTGAGCAGAAGACAGAAGCAGTCACAGAGGAAAGACTAGCCACATCTTGATGGAAAGAAGGCACACCGGTACTCTGATCCTCCTCATCCAAGGACAGCAAAAAACAGACCAATAACAGTCTGTTTATTCATAATGATCTCAGTAGGGCCCCATTAAAAAAATCTTTGTTTTGTTTTACTTGGAAGTTGAATTAAAAACTGGAAAAGAGGCTGGGTTGATCAGAAAGAGTTCTTTTTTTTCCCATTTTCTTACTAAAAGAAAGTGAAATGCAAGATCTGGCTTGCACATTTGTTCCGCTTGAAATGGGAAGCTTTATTTTTGAGGGAGAAGTGGTTTAAATTGCCTAAAATGCCTGCCAATCTAATTTTCCTGAAAGTTATGATTTGGGGCATTTTGACACAATTCAAAAAATGAAGGCATTGAGTAAGCAAGAGGATATTTTCTTACACCCAACAGTTTTGTACATCATCTCTAAGTATTTTACAGTTTTGAGTTAGAGTAAGCTTTAATATATATCAAAAGCATAAAGAACTCTTAATCCCTTCTGTTGATGTTATTATACAGTGGAGAGACTATTCAAATATCGATCAAACAATAATAATGAATTTTCTTGGAAAGTGTGAAGAGACATTAGGCAAAGTAGAACTATGGTAATGTGGGGATTCAGTTCAGCCTCAAAAGTAGTATGATATAATGCAAGAAATAAATAAGAGGGAAAGGAAGTGAAATTATATAATTCAGAGACAGGTGTAAACCAATCCCAAATTTACTGCAATGGGAGCAGATTGTCAGCCCCTGAGGGAAGGAAGCAAAGGAAACAACTATATGCAAATAAGTATGAACATTTACTCAAATTATCTTTACAATTGGTCATAGGATTTCTGTCTGCTGAGATGGTTTCTGCGAGAAGGAAAACAGCAGGATCCAGGCTAACTTAATCTACTAGTCTGCTTAGGTATTTATTTTTTTCCCCATAACGTAGAGATGTAAGATACTGGATCAGGACAAACATTTCTCAGGATGTTGTTTCCCATGACAGCTACAGGAGATGCCTAGAAGACTGTAGGGGTGCAGCCCCAGCATGTGAAAAAGGGGCATCTTGATCCCCTAGAACAACCTTTTTATTTCCATCTTTAAGTAGCATAGGAACAGCTGAGCTGGTGACCACAGATGGGCTGCTGTGTTTAATAGCTGATGGATCTGTGGACTTCCATGGATGTATAATCTCTTCTTTGAATGCATGTTACAATTTTGACTGCTGGAAAATTCTGTGGCAGAGCTTCACGGTTCAATATGCAGCATAGAAAAAAAAAACACAACAAAAAACAACCAAAAAAAATCTTTTAAATTTCCTGTCTGATAATTTCCTTGTACTGTGAACGCATGATTTATTTCTCCTCTTCACTTTCTTCACACCTTTCCTGATTCCATAGATCTTTTTTATATCCATCATAACCATTTATTTTCATTTTCTAGAGGTGTGTTATGCCTTTGATCATCTTTGTCACCTTCTCTCTACCTCTTGCAGTTCTACTATATCCTTTCCAAGACAGTGTGATCAGAATTGAACGTACTATTCAGAATATATGAATGAAGTACAGTGATACAAAGCTTATTTGGAGCCATCACTGAATATGTATAGTTAGGGTTATTTTTCCACCTGTGCATTACCATGCATTAGCAGAAATTAAATTTTCTCAGCCATTTTATTACCCAGTCAGACAATACTGCAAGATAATCCTGTGATTCTTTGCCGTAAGTATTAGATTTGACTACTCTGAATAATTTTTAGCACCTGCAAATGCTGTTCCCTTTTCAGATTACACGTGGATACCAGGAAGAGCAGCAGTCACAGTGTGGCTCAGGGGGAAACCATCTGTTAAATTCCCCCCAGTGCAAAAATACATTATGTGCTCCTACTACCTGTTTCTTTGTCTCTTAACCACTCCTAAGATGACAACTTTTCTGTACCAGTCAGACAATGACAACATGCTCTTTGTAGGAACAGCTTTTAGATCCCCTAAGAAATGATTGTGTTGCTCTCTGGAGTAATGCATTTCTTCACTCCATGGTGATGCTTGAGGAGAGCAGCAAGTGTCCCCAGTACTGGGAAAGCTGAGGTCTCCATCTGTGCCTGCTGCCCACTGCTGCCCACAGTGACCCATTGTGCAGGATTGTCCACGCCTGGGATAACACTCCCTTCTTGTGCCTACTCCACACAGCAAGCTGCCAACTCACCCCCAGTGGAGATGGTGGGACACCTGCACCCATCCTCCAAGAAGAGGTCAGCAAAGAGGCAGGTGCAAGTATATAATATATTTGTGACAGAGCAGGAGACAGTTCATATCACCCACAGTTAGGTCTGCTGGTGCACTAGTCTGCTAGGACTTCAGTTGCCCTTGAAACAGGAGGGATGGTGGAAAGTCTAGCTGAGTTGGTCAGCAGTTGTCTTTTCATCCTATAGCCTTATCACTAGTTGTATGTATATGCATAATAGCTAATGGATGGGAGATGAGATGACCTCCCTCACATAACGGTAAATGAGCGTTGAAATTGGGCAGAAATTGGACTGAAAATTTTCTGAAGCTGTGCTGTTTTCTAGCTGATAAATACCGGGCTAGACTGGATGCCTTGACATGAAATCAGTTAAGTGACTATGAACTTCGAGTTTCAGATTTTTCAAGTCTTCCAAGCCAGAAGACACATTTATTAGAATCATAGAATTGTCTAGGTTGGAAGGGACCTTAAAGATCATCTAGTCCAACCATCAACCTAACTCTCACAAAAAAATAAATAAGAAATAAGAAATAAAAAATCACTAAACCATATTCCGGAGGACCATGTCAACCTGTCTTTTGAACACCTCCAGGGATGGTGCCTCAACCACTTCCCTGGGCAGCCTATTCCAATGCTGGATAACACTTTCCATGAAGAAATGTTTCTAATATACGACTGAACTTCCCCTGGCGCAACTTGAGGCTATTTCTTCTTGTCCTATCTCCTGTGACTTGGGAGATGAGACTGACAGTTGCGTCTCCACACCCTCCTTTCAGGGAGCTGTAGAGCATGATAAGGTCTCCTCTCAGCTTCGTCTTCTCCAGACTGAACAATCCCAGCTCCCTCAGCCTCTCCTTATAGGACCTACTCTCCAGACCCCAATTCAATGCGATGGGACAAGGGGAATCAGCCCCAAGTTCCACCAGGGGAAGTTTAGGATGGGTATGAGGAAAAAATCCTTCATGGAAAGGGTTGTCAAACCTTGGACCCTGCCCACAGCAGTGATGGAGTTGCCATCCCTGGGAGGATTTAAAATCCGGGCAGACATGGTGCTGAGGGACATGGGTCAGTGGTGGGTTTGTCAGTGGTGGGATGATGGTTGGACTTGATGATCTGAAAGGTCCCTTCCAACCTGGGCAATTCTATGGTTCTATGGTATTTAGAGTGCTTAATACAGTGTTAATTTCCTACTAGAGCTGCAGAGTACTGCCAATTGTCTGAGAGAGCTTTATCTGGGCTGAAGGATTTGGGCACTTCAGTTGACTATGAGCCGATCCCACTTATTAGTCCCTTGACAGGAGAGTCTGGGAACACAGTCAGCTCAACCCTACTTGGCTTTCAGCACGGAATTCTCCTCCTCAGTCCCTCTGTAAGATAAACCCCAAAGTCACAATCAGTACCAGTTGTCTCATTGATGCTGAAGTGACATCCAAGAAGTGTGTTCCTAGATCCTGGATATCTAAATCCATGTCTACCCACTCTATTTCTTACTGTACTTTCATAGTACTGTGCTTACATAAAAGGCCCAGCCACATGAGGCTGAGTCTTCCTTATTTTCATCCAGACGGGCATTGCTACTCATAAAAAGAATAACTCTCTTATGCTAACAGTCACACGTTGGAGTAAGAGCAAGGAAAACAAGGCCAACATATACTCTTGGCTGCATTTTGCTCTCCCGGAGGAAGGATGTATTAGATCTTTACCACATGATGGACAGAGAAATGGCATTGTGTTGACTGAAGCTACTCCTGATTTACACCAGGGAGGAGAGCAAACAGCTGTTCGCAAAGCTGGCAAGGAGAAAAGCAAAATACAAAACAGTTGGAGCTGACAACAGCAATGCTTTGTTTCTGGTCAGCATAATCAGATAGTGACTGCTTCAGGGCTCTGTTCTCCCCTTTTGAAGAAAACACATAGTGTTCACGAGCTGCAACAGATCCCAGCAGGCTGAACAGGGCATCAGCAGATCCTCTCATTCCTCCCTTTGGTGTCTGCTGGTCCATGAGTGCTGATCTTACTTTAGGTTAATTATGTCCATATTTGTGCCTCTACCAGAAACTCCTCATGTTAAACATATTCTCTAAATCTTGCTGTGCATCTATTTTGTGGTCTATTCTGGTTGCCTTTGTGCAGCAGATTCAGATTTCTCTTTTCTGCCTGCATTACCTTAAGGACCAGTTGAAAGATATCTTCTGTGCATTCTTTCAGCACAAAACACTTGCCAAAAGCACGTAATGTATATACCAGGTTTATGGCAGCAGGGATATACAACCCCACAGCAGAGCCAAAAATAATTGGTAAACGTGCATTGAAAACACCAATGAGAAGTAAATTTTGACTCAAATGAGCAAAACAAACTCTAGATAGTTGTTCATTTTGTTTGAATGTTTTCTGTGTTTAGACAAAAATATATCCCTTTTTGGAAACCAAAACAATCAGAGAGGGTTTGTGGGTTTTTTCCCCTCCTTTTCCCTTATATTTAAAAAAATAAACCCAGTAATTTATTTTCTGAATGTCCTGCTGGACCAATAGCCAAATTATGGCTGGACACATAGGGGATGGTACAGGATTTCTCAGTCTTGTAGGACTTCTCACATCATGTGACTAAGACTTTGTCCTTTGTGCAGTAACAGTGGGGGAGGAGGAAACTATTGTCTGCTCACCTCTTCTCCCCTGAAATCCTGGCAAGTGCCTGTTTACTTCCTTCTTTAAGGTATGAAGAAGATGATTGTCTTTGCTTCCTTTAGGCAGAAAATGATGTAGAAGCATTACTCAAAAGGCAGAGGGTTATGTCATGCCCATTGCTGAGATTAGAACAATGCTGATTGTATTTCAAGATGTGACAAGGTTAATATATTAATTTGTCATTTTTTGGCAGCTCTAGATTAATTCATGGTGACAGTTTTAAAAGCAGGGTCCTAGCTGTGTGTCCCTTCCTTGATCCAGAATAATCTGGATGGGAAGTTTTCTGAGCAAGAAAACAAAATTCAGCATTGTGATCTGTGGGTAGCACCCAGTTCTTCACATCTTTAAGCTTGGCCTTAGGGCACTATCTTCAAATAAAGCCATAGTAATGACGATGACCATTAAGCCTGTGCTGGCCCATGTAAGGACTGGAGCAACTGCTGTGGACGTGTCATCAGCACAGCTTTACTGAGACTCCTTCATAGTGTGGAAGTTTGTGGTGGGAGAATTTAACCCAAAAAGAGCCATGGGAGAGGTTCTAACAAATCTAAAGGAAACCATCAAACCACAGTCCGCTGCCAGCCATTGCGTGAGGGAAGGGAAAGAAATTGTAAAAAGAACTTTACATTTCACTAGTGACTGTTAGAAATGGGAACTGGCTGAGACAGAGAAAGGATTTACTCAATTTTTAATTTACTTGTTAATGATTCATTAGCTATGACAGTGGCAATTAAGCCCCAGACTAGCTTTTTCTGTCCTTTCATCTTTCAGCCTGCAAAGACAGACTTTGGCTAATCCATTCCTAGAGGTCTTCTGTCTAATTTTCATTTCTCTTGCCCCCTTTCGTTCATTGCAGCTTTATTTCTACTTTCAATTGCATTCAACTCTTCACAGCTTCCTTTGCCAGCCGCATACTATTATTGCTCTTCTACTTTCCAATGTGATCCTCCTAGTGCCTTCCTGACATTACCATCCACTTAGTTGCAAGAAACCTGTTCCTTACTCCGTCATGCTCTTAATTGGCTTTTGACCTTCCCACACTGCTCTGCCCTGCCTGTTTGTAACCTTGATCTTCTCCACACTATTCCACCCTCCAGGTTTCACATTCTGTGTTTCATTTTCTTCACTTGTCTTCCTTAACAGATTGCCTTCCTGGAATCCCTGCTCCTCAGCTTAATCAAGTGTGAATTTATTAACCCCTCTTTTGAAGGAACGGCTGTTTTTCTGACTCTGCCTATGTAGATGGCATTCATTTCACCTCTCCTTTGCAAAGTTAAAAAAGGGCATCATACAGTCATGATGAGATGCATTAGAAATGCAGTGTGTTTGCTGTGCTCTAAGAGATGGGCTTTGCAGACCTTATGTGATTATCAGTAGTTAGGTCTTATCCTATAACCAGTAAATTTAGCTATATACACTGTATTCTGTCAGAAGAGGATAATGAAGAATTTCACTATAACATGCTAAAAACACCAGTAAAAGAAGGGTAATCATCAAGAGTGTAAAATATCTCTGAGTGTTTCTGTGAAATTCAGAAGTAATACTTGGCTATCTTTCACACTATTTGCCCATTTTCTCCTGTTTTCTTTACTTATATGCAGACATGAAAGATCATTTCAACTCCAGTGTGCTCTTTCTATATCTGTTTATAATCAGAAATACAAGCAACTTGTGGTTCTTCTCTTTGCTGGATCACACAGGCAAGCATCTCGGGTGGTATAGACTAAGCTAATACCAGTGACACAGAGATATATTTATTTATACCAGTTGAGAGTTAGACACCAGTCTTTTCTCTGCCAGTGGGGAAAAAATAACACAGACTTTCTCCTACTTCAAGCGAAACTGGACAATAACAGATTCAGGAATTGCCTATTCTGATTTTCCAGGACAGGATCTTCCTGTCTGGGTATTTATACAGCAGCTACCACTGTGGTATCTAACCCCCCTATTGATTTATTAAAGTGCACTCATAAAGCTTTCCCTATTTTTTTCCTTGCTCTGTTATTTTATGTGGTGTTATTGTGGGAAAGCGAGGTCAATGGAAGAATGTTTTACATTTTGTTCTGAAAGTGCTGAGGTTTACAGTCACTCTGATGTGTTCCAGAAGCAACTATCACAATGTGGACCAGTAGCCAAGAAACCTCTGTCTCCTGCTTTCATGAGTTTCCTTCTAGCAGTTGTTCGTGTGGAGTGGAGCTCCCCTGTGTGATCTCTTCGATAAGGTGGATAAATCAAACTGGGATTCTTGGAAACTGAGGAGCAAACTCTTGACTTCAAGTAAGAAGTCATCAGTGTCATCTGAAATACTGGTTTGCTTTCAGCGGTTGCTTGTTCAGCAGATGGACTGTTGTGTTCTCCATCAGCTGGAGAGTGTGTTTTGTTTTGCTTTGTCTCTTTTTAAGCTTGGCAGTTGCTTGCCTATCTACAGTTTGATATAGTCACCAAAGCCAGGAGGTGTGGGGGTGGGCAAGAAGGTATGCCACTCTTTGAAGCTGCAGCCAGAGCTCACAAGATGAATAGTGCCCTGGTTGAGGCTAAGACATGCAGGCCACTTTGGTGCACACAGTGTGCACAAGGAATATGAGGAAGCACCTTCTCTTTAGACATAATGTGAATAATAGCAGTAATCTTCAATTGAGTGGAAATACCACTGGAAAGGAAGCATTGCCTCCACGTTTGTCAACCCGGACAGAAAAAATTGTTCTTCATTTAACTGTGAAGCCAAGAGACTGAACAGCTTGAGTAAATTCCGGGAATGGTAATATTTGAATGAGGTGATCCAGAGGGAAAACCTGCTCATGTGTTTCTGGCATTCTTGTTCATGGTATCTCGGGGTCTTCACAAGGAGGTTGGACAGGATAGAGCTGAAAGCAGGGCCCAAATGCAAATGTGCACAGATGTAGCCTGGAAAAAAAGGGACCAACAGTAGTTATGAGAATGCATGAGGTATGGCCAAGTTGTGGTCTTCCACCATCTAAGGGAAGACAGGAGAATCTCAACTCACCTATGCCATGTCAGGGTGCAGACAACGTAAGTATACCTATTAGGTCCTTGGAAGAACGGGTGTCAAGGCTTGTGTTTTGCAGCACAATTGCTGATAGCAATTGCCAACAGCTACAGTGTCACTCCAAAGTCTTGCAGTAAGTCCCAGGCCTCATATAGCTGTGCAATAACTGATTCCCACCTATGACTTGCCATAGAAAGGGCAAACATTTATCAAAGGTACAACTAATTTCTGTACACATTCCTGTCTGTCCACCAAACCTGCTGGAGTCCTGACTGACTGGTAAGTTTTCTGCCATGGTGGTGAGGATGAGATGGAATGTTTGTGAGGAAACTGAGCAGAGCTGATTAGTGCAGCACTACAGGAGATTTCTGAACTATGTACATGGACAAGATTACACATGGATATTTTGTATTGACAGGAGCAGCAGGACTAGGCCATCCAGAAGATTTGCCTGAAATATGCATACTTAATAACAAAGCAAACCAGTGATATTAAAAATCCATAAATATTTTTTTGACATTTTAAAACAAATTGAACTTAAACTGGTATCTGAGAAAACCAGTATGTTGTAAATTAAAACCTTCATGAGAAAAAAATATTTCAGTGCTTATTTTTTTTGGAATTAATGTGTATTAACTGCAGCCAACACTTGTTCATCACTATGCTGTGCTGATACTGGAACAGACATAAATATAATCAAATCCAGCTCTCTTCTTTTCTCTCTCCTTCTTTTCCATTCTGACCAACACATTTTAATTCAGTCCATACGAATGAAGTTCAACCATTAATTTTATATAACCTGATCTATGCCACAGAATAAATAATACAGTATTTGTTGCCAAATTAGAATGGTCTAACTGAAATAGATATGTGCATTTAGTGAAGCCAAGGCATAATGTGCTTGAATCAATATTAGTACAGCAGCCAACATATGGGATTTTAAACCCAAAGTACATTTGTATATGGGCTTTTATAATGCAAACGGATATACATTTTTCCAAAGCAACATATATTCAATAAAACCCACTAGATTCCCAAGTGTCAGCGGATACAGCATTGGATAACATACTATCTTTTCTCCTTTCATTTTCATGTTTAATAAACATCTTTATAAACTTCTTTGGTTTGATGTATTTTGTGTCTGGCAGAAACATCTTCGAAAACGGAATTCTTCCCTGTGATTCCAAGTTCACTCTTCTATTTCTTCAGTAGCAGTCCAATGTCATAACTTAATCTGGAAGGAAAGGCAAATTTCCCATACATACCTGCAATTATTTTGCAGTCCTTTCTGTCTTTGGCATCTGTGCATTCTGAAATAAGCATGGAATTGAACCACCCAAAAAAAGAGTTTTCAGAGAAGACACATTAAGCCAGATCTACCTCAGCTGGTCTAAATAGAGTAACTTATTTTAAGCATTGATCTGCATAATCAAAAATGTCATTATCTTTGTTGAATATACTAATCCAGAAAGGTGCTTTTATCATTCACATTCTTAGCTGCTGAAAAGAGAGTTCTATTAATGCATCCCTTGCAGATTCTGCTACTAGATGAAAAAACTTCAGGCTGAACTGTTTTGGTGGGGCTCACCAAACCAAGAAATCTGTAGCTGATAGTAATTTTGAAGGAAGTGAGAACTGCTGTCAGTGACAATAAACTGTGTAATTGTATGGCTACATAGACAAATTTCTTCCTAGCTCCAGATGTTAGTGTTTGGCTTATGTTTCTGGTGAGAGTAAATAGGCAACCCTCCCTGCGCAAGTCTTACTGAGTCTGTACAATATGATCAGCCACTTTGAGCTTGAAGAGACATTTTGAATTTCTGCTTCCTGGAAGTATCTTATTGGGCTAAAATAAACACAGAAGACTGACCACCACAACCTTGGGCTGATGGTGCTGCAGGACCTTCTCTAAAATTCAGGGAAATAAAATGTGAAGACTCCAATGACTCTAACCAGCCTTGGCTCTTCCCCCAGACTTTGATGTCTGGTTTATGTCACAGCAGAGATGACTTATGGGTAAAAGATACTCCAAACCAGCTGAGTGTACAGATATGTAATCCAGGTGCTAAACTGTATTACACTTTTCCTTCACTTTTGAATGTTGTGGAGCTTTCATTTCTAGTGTATAAAACCTCTGATATCTCTCATGAATCCTGTTTTGCAGAAATGTGAAAGAGGATATTTAACTTTATTTTTAACATCACAAATAAAAAGTTTGTTGTGGGTGATTTTGGTTCAGTTACAAGATGAGTGACTCAGAGCTTGCTTGAAGGTAACTGCTACTTTGACAGTAATTCAGTCAATACATCTGTACAAACTCCATCATGATTCTCTTTATCTGTGTTCTCCAAGAACATTACATATATGTTATTCCACCATATGAACGTTTCCCCCCAAGTCATCGTTTTTATCTAAAATAGCTATGTACTTACAATACTGAAAGTTTTAATTATAGCTTAAATTGAGTCCAGAACTGGAAACAACCTAAAGAAATACATGACTATTCCTTTAACATTCATCAGTCCTACATAGAAGACAGGCTAGTCTCCTAGCCACCAAAAGCAGATATGTTTGAAGTGGTGTTCATCTTACATAGTTTCATGTTTCTATTGTGTGTCTACATTCAAACTAATTGTCTTGATTCCCATTGTAACTAAAGGAGATTTAGTCAATCTAGTGATATGGCTTAGGGTAACAGGGCTTTCACCAATGCAGGTCATCTCATCATATTTTAGGGTGAGATGAGCCATGTTCTGTTGACCAGAATTATTAAGGGTTTAGATTAATTGCCTAAACATATGCCCGTAATGACCACTGAGACAACACCACAGCCTGGCAGATACAAGTCCTATAGGAGACCCACACTGTAGAGGAGAACCAACTAGCATCTCAAATGGCACTGGATATCCATGCTTATGCAATTCAAATGAGTCATTAGCTAATGATGGCATGTTGAAAAAGATGGATGTGAATTAGTACCCTTTTCTTTCACAATGTTATTAGAAATAAGAACCTTAATTCTTAAATTTTTTTTCTTAATTCTTAAAAAAAAAGTCCCACAGGGCTCAGTACTGGGACCCATTCTCTTTAACTTCTTCATCAATGATCTGGACGAGGGGATCAAGTGCACCCTCAGTAAGTTCTCCGACAAGACCAAGCTGGGTGGCTGTGTCGACCTGCTGGAGGGTGGAAAGGTCTTGCAGAGGGATCTGGACAGGCTGGATTGATGGGTTGAGACCAACAAGATGAGTTTCAATAAGGCCAAGTGCTGGGTCCTGCACTTGGGTCACAACAACTCCAGACAACGCTACAGGCTTGGGGAAGAATGGCTGGAGAGCGGCCTGGCAGACAAGGATCTGAGGGTGTTGGTCGACAGCAGGCTGAACATAAGCCAGCAGTGTGCCCAGGTGGCCAAGAAGGCCAACAGCATCCTGGCCTGTATCAAGAACAGCGTGGTGAGTAGGAGCCGAGAGGTGATGGTCCCCCTGTACTTGGCACTGGTGAGGCCTCACCTCGAGTACTGTGTCCAGTTTTGAGCCCCTTACCACAAAAATGACATTGAGGTGCTGGAGAGGGTCGAGAGAAGGGCAACGAAGCTGGTGAGGGGTCTGGAGAGTAAGTCTTATGAGGAGAGGCTGAGGGAGCTGAGGTTGTTCGGTCTAGAGAAGAGGAGGCTGAGGGGAGACCTTATCGCTCTCTACAGCTCCCTGAAAGGAGGGTGTGGAGACGCGACTGTCGGTCTCGTCTCCCAAGTCACAGGAGATAGGACAAGAAGAAATAGCCTCAAGTTGCGCCAGGGGAAGTTCAGTCGCATATTAGGAAACATTTCTTCATGGAAAAGGTTATCCAGCATTGGGATAGGCTGCCCAGGGAAGTGGTTGAGGCACCATCCCTGGAGGTGTTCAAAAGACAGGTTGACATGGTCCTCCGGAATATGGTTTAGTGATTTTTTATTTCTTATTTCTTATTTATTTTTTTGTGAGAGTTAGGTTGATGGTTGGACTAGATGATCTTAAAGGTCCCTTCTAACCTAGACAATTCTATGATTCTGTGATTCTAATTCTTTACCAAAAAGGCAAGCTAACTAGTATATTTTTTTGGAAAAATTAGTGTGAAATCCTCACCTCATGGTAGCTTAAGGTGAAACTGGTACTGACTTTAGTTCTCAGGAATTCTCTAGTTCTCAAGAAACAGCAGTTTTCTGACTGTTCTGGCTCAACAGCGCTACACTGACGCTATTGGGACCATGCCAGAATGCATCATAGAAGGATCTGGCCTTGAATTAGCCATTTATGGCAGGAGAGCAGGTAGTAATAGTGCAGACACACATTAAGGAAGGACATTTGTTTCTTATGAAATCAGTTAACAGTCATGAAAACCACTTGAAATTAATAGAAACTAATTGAAAGTAATGGAGAATTACCTGAAAATGTAGCACAAGTAGATGGAATTAATTGAAGATAATTGATAGTGACTGGAATTAATAAAAAATGGAAACAAATTTGGCTTAATTGAAATTTATTGAAATTGAATTAAACTCAATAACTCAAAACCTATTAAATTTAATAGAATCTAATTGATATTAATTTTATGCAATGTTTAATAGTAACACAACATTCTTAAAAGGGATTTTTATTAGATGTTTTATTTGTATAACACTATTTCATATAACAGTAAGAATAAATTTTAACGGAAAAAAATTATGCAGAGCATAGAAACTTCTGGCTTCTTTTGGAATAGTTATGTGTATGGCATGTGACACTGATAAAAAAAAGTTCCTGACAGTATTTAGTAAGGTAAAAAAATGTCTCATGGATGTTGTATTATGGGTGAGGCTTTTATTAGAGTTTAATGAGAACATTCTACCCATTAAGATGCTGGCTTTGATTTGATATATAACTTGATTTGATATATAACTTTGATATATAACTTGATTTGATAAAATAACTCCTTGTCCAGATATTGAATCCAGCATCTGTCTTCTCTATGAGTGGCACTGTGAGAACCTTTATTTGATGTCTTTAACTATGAAGCATTTTAAGTCTTATAAGCTTCCTTGCAAATTTCCTTCTGTCATATCAGTAGTGCTTTTACCAGCTATTTCCACCTCCTTCAACCTTTGTCAGTTGAAAGAACTAAATACATTCTCACGTAACCCTGTTAATAGTTATATTCAGCTCAATGATTGAATTATACTTTCTGTGGATGTGTGTTTTTGCACTAACTTGCAGGAAGCTGAGAGATAATGTGAAATACTCTTTACTGAACTGGTGCTGAGATCCCATTATTTCAAGAATGTGAAAGATTAAGGTTATAAACCAGAAAAATCAGGAAGAAAATGTAAAAAAACAACAAAATGTATTTTAATTGATTATTTGTCAAACTAAAAAATAACAACTTCTGGTACATCTACAGGCTCTAGTTCTAATTAAGACCAGATGTGTAAGTGTATGTGGAAGACCAATACCTTTCAGGAAAGATGAAAAATCAACTTATGCCTCTCTAATGGAAAAAAAAAAAAAAAAAAAAAAGGCCATGGTTTCAGGGGTTTTATTTTAGGGTTTAACTATTTGAGTAGAGAACTACTACTCAATGAGGGAGGGTTAGATTTTGTAAAGTGATTGCAAAGTTAGGAATGCTTAACAAATGCCATCAGTGGTGTCAAATGAAACTGGTTTTCCTACTCACATATATGCAAATCTCTACTGTTTGCATGTAGCTGGCAATTTTCTGGAAAAATTAGGTGAAGGTAACAGAACCAAATTCCTTTACTTCATCTGCCTTTTCTTTATGGGACCTACAAAACTGGTGAATTTTAAACCTAGTTTTAGGAGACAAACTAGGTAGGATTCAACTTACAAACTGGAATACCAAAGTTTAGGAGACGGAATATAGTTTTTTATAAATGTGCTTCTGACATCAATTCCCACTGTAGCCGTTGGAAATACAACCAG
Source organism: Calidris pugnax (assembly GCF_001431845.1). Lineage (NCBI taxonomy): Eukaryota > Metazoa > Chordata > Aves > Charadriiformes > Scolopacidae > Calidris > Calidris pugnax. Next base: position 4,532,344 of record NW_015090911.1, on the reverse strand, counting down.
TGCAGTCAGTGGAGCCTAGAGTTTTTCACCTGACTAAATGCAGATGTCTTTTTTTAGGTCAGGTTGATTAGACCTCTAGATTCCACTGAATATCTTGGGACTTGATTCTGCCCTACTTATAGCACCACCTACCATTAAAAACATGTTTGGAATCAAAATTATCCATGGCAAACATTACACAGGATCTCAGGGTACTGGTGGTCAATTGGACATCATGCAGGATGCCTCAGGACACCTCAGAGAGTACTTAGTGCTTATGTTACAGTTATTGAATTATGCCCATGACAGTAACGGGAACTTGTGCACTGAGGTCACATTTAGTCATCTATATGCCAATGTCTAAATTTATGTACTTTAGCCAACAAGTGGAATCATACCACTTGGTGGACCTGGTAGCTAAAATCAGACTAGAAGGTAATCTATGCATTTCATTGGCACTCAGCAGTCATTAAGGGGATTTTGCTGACATTTCTAAAAGGAATCTTGTTTTGGGGAAGATATTTTTTTAGGAAAAGGTGTAAGGATGTCTTCTGACAGAGACAAAAAGGAAGAAGTTGAAGGACTGGGAAGAAAATAGGAATAATGAAAAAATGAGCAAAAGAAAATAAGAGACAGAAGAGGGAAAGACAAAAGAAGGAGCTAGAAGGAATGAAAACCGGATGAACAGATACTACTCAACTGCCTCCTGGCCACAAAAACACAGCTCTCGTTTTGTCACACAAATCCCCAAGAGTTTACTGTGGCACCTGTAACTGATCATGTATTATGCTACAGCCCTGATGCGGTGCAGAAACTAGGCAAAACTGCCTCCATGTTAAGTTTCCTGAAGTACAAATAGCCTTAATAGCACTTGTCAGGGAAGTTCTGATGGGAAACTAAGCACCTTGTGAAGCTCTAGAGAGAACGGTGAAATGCACCTCAGGAATGAAACCTGAAACTGAAATCCATCTATCCCCATTTGTCATTGTGAGCAAGTTAATGGCCTGCTCCGCCTGATGCACAGCAGCAGACAAGCGTCTCTGATTTACTGATTATCTGGGTGATGTTTGAACCACATACACTGCTAGGTAACACTATGGACTCTCCCTGCCCCCTCCAGCCTATTTACCCACTTCTGGCTTCCTACTGAGACATGATTTCCTTTGATTTAACACTTGTGTTTAATTGTAAAATGGCACCAGAAACATAAGACACATAATCCTTTTGAGCTGAGAGGAGCACCAAGTGACTTTTAGGTGGGAAAGGGCACAAAAATTGATTTCCATGTCCTATGCTTTTTGCTTCAATCAGAAGATTGTGGGATGGTAGTGGAATAGGACAACAAAGTGAATCTTTGAAGAATTCAAGTAGGTCTTGGTAACTTGTGCCAGTGCTGCACTGCCTTCCTATACCACAACCTGTGGCTATTTTGTTGCCTCTGGAAAGAGAATAGCAACATCATCTTTGCAAATCCAATCAAATTGGCTGCTATTGGACCCTCTCTCAGCCTCGTGTTCCCCAAAATAAACAAGCCCAGCTACTAAACTTGGGTAACCCAGGAACATGATCATTGTTAACTCCCCAGTCAACCTTCTCTAGTTTTTCAACATACTTCTTTAGCTGCAGAGCCCAAAACTGTACATAATAGTTGCCTATTCAGTTGCCAATCAGAGTAGTCTGGCTTGATATTTTGAAGCCTTGCTTGAAATTTAAAAAATGTCTTAAAAATAGAGGAATGGAGGATAATTGAAGGGACCTCTGTGCATAACAGATGCCAGAGATCTCACTGTTTGCAGAGAGAGTTTGCAGTAAAATAAGTCAATTAGTCAAAGGCAAATAAGATGCTAGATGTAGATGAAAGAAAAGTTTCTTCCCCTGTTGCATTCTGAGAGGAAAAAACCCACAACTGTTATGAGGTTTCCATTAACAGGCCTATAAGAACATTTGTGGGGAGGGAGAAACCTTGAAGTAAGAATCATGAATGTGCTAAATCACCTAGAAATATATGCTGCAACAGTTTTGTGAGCAATAAAAGCATGTTACAATTTTAATGCATTTCTCAGTCCAGTGTGATTCTTTACAAAATGGCTTTGATTGGCCGAAGAGATTTCTGAGAAGATGGGTTAACTTCTGTGAATAGTTTTGCTCATTCAAAATTGCTGTTTAGATATTCTGAACTGTCACATCATATCTGAGCGTGAAACTAGACTTTTGCCCTTTCTTATAAATCTTGAATTACATTATAACACAGCTCAACATTATTCAGTTCCAGCTCTTTCCTCCTTCTTCTTCTTTTCATTGTATTTATTTATTTATATCCTGATAATAACATCCTTGGGGCATTGTATAGGCAAGACATGTATCTTGGCCTTCTCCTTTCCCCAGGAGTGCAATTGCCTTGTGGTAATTATAAGATGTCGTATGTTATTATGAAGGTGCCTTATTGCTCAAACACATCAGGGGTATCTGATAATGTAATTACTTCACCTTATAAAACTATTATAAATCATGCATGGGCACATTTTTTTTCCATAGCAAAGCTGTCTGAAGAATTATCACATTGCATGGAATGGCAATATCATGGTATGGCTAGCATTATGTTCCATAAGCCCACAGTAGGCAATGGCAGTATTAAAATAAAATATTTAACATGAATGATTAAAGAAAACACATTCAGAATGCATGGGTCCTTTCTAAAGGTCTAGGAGAACAGATTACAGATTACCATCTAAGTGAGCATATTCCACACTTGTGCCTTCTGTGAGATTAATAGCAGCTGCAGAATTGCTGTTTCTCTTTTTTTTTTTTTTTCTCCTTTACTTTCTTCCTTCCTCCTCCTCCTTCCCAGCTTTCCTGAGTGCAGTATAATTGTTATAAAAGCAAATCAATAAGCACTTGAAACACTGGCCATTGTACAAAGAATTGTGCTTCTATTGGCCATAACTTTAATAACATCTAATGATTATTTCTCCCTCTTTCAGCCTCTGAGGTTTCCCAGCACTTTATCGATTAGAACTTGTGACAGAATTCTGATTATAATTAAAAATCATCAATGGGCAAACAGAATGCAGTTCTATTTAGCAATAAACTGAACAGATAATCACTAGGTTAGGTGATGTGACCACAAAATATTTTCGATAGTACTAGGTAGAGAATAATTGAAAGTCACTTGATGAGTCACAATTCAGTAGGTCTTAACTAAATCTTAGATAAAGGCTTTTTGTGCCCTAAAAGGCAGTGTTATTGCTCTAAATCAAACTCTTTCACACCCAAGATTCCTGATCACCACAGTGAACAAATTTTTGAGATTTTTGGCCTGAAGGTGGCAATATATCTCTCCAGGATTCACACAAAAAATGCAAGACTACATCTGATAATGTGACAGGCAAGTGACAAAAGAAAGAGAGGACCTCCTTTGGTGGTTCCTGGTAGTGCATGTTCTTCTGGAGGCATGACCTTGAGGTCAGTCCAGCATCCACCTGGCTCTACGCAGTTGCACACATTATAAAAACAGGAACTAATTTCCCAAAGATGTAATGTTGAATGGTTGCTTTGAAACTCCCCAGTGGAGCTAGGCTCAAGTAAGGTAGAAGCAAGAATTAAAAATACAAGATTGTTGTTAGATAGGGAGGACAAGAATAAGCATCAGTCCAAGCATTTGAGTTTGGAACATGAACATCTCCAGAAGGGCTCTGACAAAATCATCTACAAATTCAGTTGATAAACTGATACTTAAACCATTAAGTAAATGGAAGCGATCTAATTTAATGAGAAAGACTGGGTAAAGAGTCTGGAGACTTCAACTCATTTTCTCACACCTGCTGCTTTATGATCTGAGAGCTTCTTTCTCTACCCCTTAACTTTGTCCATAATAAGTACCCACTTTTGAGAAGATACATCCTGGGTACCATAATGTGTACAAGATCTTTTGTACCCAACAGTTGTTTTCCTTTCATATTTCAAAGGTTGCATTTTAAAAGCTCTAAGCTCTAAATACTCTCCACCCTTTCATCCAGAGTTCCACACAACCTGATTTATAAGATGCACTGGGAATTGCTAAATGGCTTCAGCTCTGTCATAATACACTGAAAAGCTCATCTATATTCTTTCTGGTTGTTAAATGTGCATCAAGCTCAATTGTTAAACAAATATGAGGCAAGATGGTGCTTTTAATTTTATGGCCTGTCTACAGTGCTGTATGTTCTCTCCAGTTTGGAGGATGCTTTAGTCTGTGGAACTGGGTTGAGCAAATCCCATTTTTCTCACAATACATGCAGCCACTCATGGGAAATCATGTTGGATGCATTCATCTGAATCACCCTGAAAACTAGTCACCTTGTCATAGCTTAACTTTGTGTTTCAGCTTAAAAACTGCACAGGATATTTTCTTAAAAAGCAGAACACTTGTCTTGTTGTGAGGAAGTAAAAAGTATAGGACCCACTATCAGCCTCTGTATAACCTTTGTGAGCTTGCATGAATTATTACAGATTCATTTTCAGGCAGACAAAAAGAAGTCAATGCCCTACTTAATTTTAAGCTACTTTACCCTTGTGTTTACCATGCATTGGCTGGAATCAATGGCCTGGTATCCCTTATGTTTTCAACATGCCTTTTTCCTTCTACCCTTGCTGTGGCCAACTCACTTGGAATGCAACAGCCATAACCCAGGAGCTATCCAGTGCCATCAGCCCAGCAGCAGATCCTCACTGATATTGTAGGACTCACTACGTATTGGAACTGTAAAAAGTTACTTACCATAATTATCATCATCAACATAAACAAATAGATAAAAAATATCCACGTAATGCAGGACTACACAGTAGGATATTTAGCCCTTCTCATCATTATTTGTATATACAAAAGTGCAATCATTGTGTGTTTTCTTGGGTTCTGCATAATCAGCTGATCATCTTTTTTTTTTCCCTGTTTTAGACTGCTTAACACACAATTAGGTATGAAGAGCACTGCAATTCTTTGCTATTGCAGCATTTTGGAAGTGCTTCTCTAAGGAATTTCTAGTCCCGGTAACTGGCATATGTGTGCATATGAGCTTGAAATATGCCTCCAGGGGCTTCCTCTTTGTCCAGAAAAGGGGTAGAAGTAATGTGCAAGTGCTGCTTCTCAAATAGTTGCTGCACTCTGCTGGTCAGCCTTGACATGCCACAGAAACCTTGCATTTATTTGGAGGTCAAGGCCGTATGTACATGTGTACAAATGCACAGGTGGGAATAGCGTAAGCAGCACTGGTTCGCCCTCACATATGTTACAAGGAATCTTTTAGTTTTCTATAGAGTGAAAAATTTACGGTGAAGGTGTGGGGCTGAATCTGTAAACCCAGCTGAGAAGGCAGATACTCCATGTCTCATCGCAACAGAAGTGGTGCCCCAATAAGTAATGCTTCAGATGGAACTTTGCATCTGCATCTACCCAAGATGAAGCCGTCAAGTTCACAAACAAGTGAATGGCAGGAGAGCCACACTCAATGTGTAACAGTTTGGGGCAACTGATAGGAGTCAGCAGAGCAGTCATATAGGAGAAAACTGCTTTTCTGTTTATATAACTCTGAGATGGAAACTGTGTAAGAGGGAAAAAAGTGAAACAAAACCAAACATCCAATCTCATTTCATTTCCCAAAATGAATAGTCTGTGAATTCCACTAGCATAAAATCTTCCACATTAGATGCCTCCATGCTATTTTAGGTAATATTTGTATTTTTGGAAATCTCTTAGTGCATTCCATGTCCTACCTCTTCTGTTACAGCACGAAACAGGAAATGCCCATTGCCCACACCTCATTTTTTTTCTATTTTTTGTGGCAAAGCTACATATGACTGATGCTGCGTTTTACCAATAGCTGACACAGTACTATCAATTAATGTTTGCTGTGTCTATAGGCTCCTGCTGAGCTGAACATATTGGCTGCTATGTATGCTGTGAAGCTGCTTGCCTCCAATTAGAATGCATGTTGAGAGGACAAAGTTTGAATACGATAGGTCAGCAGTGGCTATTCCTCAACAGACTTCAAAATGCTGAGCTGAAGTAAGACTATACCACTGATCTATCATTTGCCAATATTGTGTAGTCTTACACAGTGAAACAAAACATCTGTGGTCCACTGTCTACACTTGCAGCTCATCTGGAGAAGACATTTTTGTCTCTATCTGTTCCTCCAGTATTCTGAGAAGGTCTAGTACAGAACACGTGAAGCTGCACTAATCCTGAAGAACACCTGAAGTAATAAAACAGCTAGACAAACACCAAAGAGGGCAGTTCATTGAAGCCATCTTAGATCATTACCTTGGGATTAGCTTTGTGTTGTTATTCTTATTCCCAAACTTCTGCTGCCCACATGTCAGAATAGTGTTTTGGCTCTTTTTGACTTGGAACAGTGTTGTTCATATTTCAGACCAGGCAGGGGCATTTTTTTTTCAAGTTGGTTTTACTAATATGTTGGTTTTACTCTAAGATGTAGACCTATCTTTGAGACAGCACATGTGTACAACTGTGAAGTCACAGAAGACCTATAAAATATCTCTGAATGCAAATGCCATGTTGCAGCCTTTTTGACTACCAGACACCTCAAGACATGCTTGCATTTCATCTTCCTGTGCTTATAGAGTTTTCACTTGAGGACAAAACAAAGGGAATGTGATCTTAGATGCTGTCTTTGGTGTAAAACAGTTTTATTTACCCCTTCACCAACATATCACACTTTCTTTGTACGTATCTGCTCTCTGACAATGCAGGATGCCTCTGAAGGATGGTACTTGCTGTTTTCTTTATAGAGTCACAGAATCATAGAATGGTTTGGGTTGGAAGGCAACATTTAGTCCAACTCCTCTGCAATGAGTGGGTTTATCTATTAGATCTCATGTGTCGTGGCCAGGCTCAGGTCAGATTTCTTACTTTTGAGTTGCTATAGTTAACAGCATGCTCCTTTCCTGGAAAAAAAAAAAAAAAAAAAGAAAAAACCAAAACCAAACCACTTGGAAGGAATTAAGATTTGCACCATTACTTGCATTGTTCAGCAAGTGCCTGAAAAAGTGCCAATATTTCCCAATAAAAAGCAAAGCAGTAACAGCAAGTCAAGTAGAAAAAGAGTGGAAGACTGTACAAGGAAAGGACTTGGGAGATAGCCTACAAGTCTCATGTTGAATAAAGAGCTAACTCTATTTAATGTCAAGGACAAAGAAACAAGAGAGACCAGAACATCCTGAAATCACAGCTTAGTGAGGAAGGCTGCAGTGCACCTTTTTTAGAGTCTCTTTTACTGTCTTGTTTTCTGGATAGTGGAAAGGATTGAAGATTGTTGGTGACATAGGCAGTGGAATATAGTGTACTCTTAGCATGTTTGCCAAAGACACCAAGCTGTGTGGCACAGTAAACACGTTGGAGGGAAGTGATGCCATCCAGAGGGACCTGGATGGGCTTGAGAGGTGGACCTGTGCAAACCTCATGAAGTTCAACCAGGCCAGGTGCAAGGTCCTGCATGTGGGTCAGAGCAATCCCAAATACGAATACAGGCTGGGACATAAAGGGATTGAGAGCAGACCTGAGGAGAAGAAGAACTTGCAGAGGAAGTGTGTGCTCACAGCCCAGAAAGCAAACCACGTCCTGGGCTGCATCAGAAAAAGTGTGGCCATCAGGTTGAGGGAGGTGATTGTGCCCCTCTACTCTGCTCTCATGAGACCCCACCTGGAGTAGTGTGTCCAGCTCTGGGATCCCCGACATAAGAAGGACATGGACCTGTTCATGTCACCTGGTCCAGAGAAGGCCACAAAGATGATCGGAGGGCTGGAGCACCTCTGTTGTGAGGACAAACTGAGAGAGTTGGGGTTGTTCAGCCTGTACAGTCCCTTAGAGCCTCTTCCAGTCCCTTAAAGGGGCTACAGGATGGAGAGGGACTCTTTATGAGGGACTGTAGTAATAGGATGAGGGGTAATGGCTTTAAAGTGAAAGAACGTAGATTTAGGTTAGATATTAGGAATAAATTCTTTACTGTGTGTGGGATGAGGAACTAGCACAGGTTGCCCAGAGAAATTCTGGATGCCCCATCTTTGGAGATGTTCAAAACCAGGTTAGATGGGACTTTTGGAAACCTGTTCTAGTGGGAGGTGTACCTGCCCATGGCAGGCGGGGCTGGAAGTAGACAATCGTTAAAGTCCCTTCCAACTCTAACCATTCTATGATTCTATGATTTACAACATAATTGTATGTCACTACAGAGTCTTATTAGTAATGAGTCTGACTGAATTCCCACGTGAAAATCTGGGGTGTTTTGTCTCACTAGCCCTAGCATATCTAAATTTTAGCACAAATTGGGTGAAGAATATAAAATAAATCTGAAACCCAGGAACCATCCAAATGGAAACTAACAGAACTGCAACTCAGGTGAGATCTGGGAGATCATACTTTTTAGCAAACAAAGATATTCAGCAAGTCTAAGCATATTTTTGTTACTAAAGCACGGTAGTTTAGTCTATATGCCCATGTGTATATGTCATTTGAAATTAAAGGTGTGTCAAATTACCCATAAATAATCTGGCTGGTCAGTGAGCTACAGGGCTGGCATTTCCCAGATGCCACGAACATTTTTCCATTCACTTCACTTTCATTTTATTTAAAATAAACTATTTGACATCTAAAATGACTGGGGTTATTGCAGCTGGGAAAAAAATACACTTGGAGTGTAAAGTCCTTTCTCTGTTCTTGTTTTTCATAACACCCTGTAAAAGGACATGTTTTGATTGATATAAACTATTATGACATACAGGAAGAAAAATATATTAGGAACTGAACGAGATGCATTGTTGCTTATTGTTCACCCATTGCTCTAATATATTGAGCGAACATGTAGTCTTGATATTGCAAAACAGTCTTATCCATTTAGGTCTGATATAATCCTACTGAAACCAGTGTAAAACTTTCCATTTCTGAAGGTGTTGAATCAGGCCCTAATGAAATTGTAAAAGCTCACCATTTGTTTAAAATATGCTCAGAAACAAGTTAAAGTGAGAAGTTTCCCTAAACCCTTTACAAAAGGCCTTCTGAGCAGCACAGATGAAGTCAAAACTCTGCACAGCCACTTCCCTTTGTGGTCTCTAATAATAATATATATGTGAATAATCCATAATTAAATGAGAAGAGCATAACATTAATTATTTCACTAGATTGTTAATCAGCAGGGCATTCTATGCCCCCCTCTTCCTAGCAGCTAACCTGTCAGGGTCTAATAATTGTTGCCATGAACGGGGTTGGGTTAAGGTCCCCGAGGAATGCCAATTCTCTTGTTCCATTAGTGAGAGCACATATAGATCATTTTCAGTACTAATCTAGGGCTAAAATCAATTATGTCTCTTGTATTTAAAAATTAAATTGACTCACCATGGGAGTAGGATAAAGGGAAAAAATACATTCCTCCTATTATGTGTAATTACAATTGTAAAACATTTTCCTTCAAAATGTAATTGCTGCCTATAGAGACTGAAGCTGGAGAGCTTAAACTGTTTAGCTGAAACATTCAGTTGTCTTTCAGGCTTTTCCTTTGGATTATTTAATGTGTTGAAACAGTCTTAAAGACCTCGACTTTTAAAGGTTCTCAGAAACAGTGTGGGGTTTAATAAAAACAAAAAGAAGACTGAACAATGAATTAATTCTGTCATTATATTTTTAAAAAAAAAGAACCAGGATGAAAGTCATACTTTAGTCTTTCAAGACAAAAAACGAACAACCAACCATAATATTTAAGTTTCCATTTTCCTAAAAACTGTATAGCTTGCTGCCTATGTCTGGCTTTTCTTTTCATTATTGGGTTCTTATGAGACCTTCAAGAGTAGTTAATCAATGTTATGAGGTATATGTGGCCTGCCATTCAGGGACAAGACTTTGAAGGTCACCAGAGAGTATAATATTGGTCCTTTTCTCAGCTGGGCAGGAATATGCTGAAGATCATATTGTTCTACAGGATGGTTATGTAAGATATCACTTTGACACTCAACAGCTCAGGTGCCTTGCAATTCTGGGGTCAGGATGCAATCCTACAACACTCTTAATCAGATATTTTTGTTTTTCTGCTGTCTTTCATGTTGACCATTAATGTCAGGTCTGTGCATCAACCAATTATACATGCTAAAGAGAAGTTTCATACATCATAAGAAATGCTGATGAGGAAATTTGGTTTCCTTATTTACAGATAAATATAGGTTGCTGAAGGAATCCTGAGTAGTAACCATGCAAGAATGACCTGGATCACCTGTCACATAATCCCATACTAAGAAATGGCTTATACAAGATTTGAAAATTATCATTGTCTTCCATAAATCAGTTGAAAAATAAAACTATGCTTTTAAGGAGACCAGTACCCTTACATTCCTTGACAATTTTCAAGCTCCCATTGATTTGCCTGCTTAAGAACCCCTTGAAGAATCAGATGAATTGTTTGCAGGAACATACACAATAAATATCTCTGTTTTGCATTTTGTTTCTTATCGTACTCTTCACCAAGTCTAGTTATATGCGTATTATGGCTATGAATGCTTATCTGTATAGTTACAAGCACCTTTGAGGATGATGGTTTCTGGACAGCTTATTATTCATGTGGTTTATTTGCCATGTTTAGAAGTAACCTCTGACCTGTGGATTCTATAACGATTGATTAGCCATTTATTAAGACATCTAAGAATCCATTATTCATCCTCCATAAATTATTTATAAATGTAATTCTAATTTGATGCATGGCTGCTATATTTTGAGTACATAAATAAGTCAAGAAAGGCTAACTCCTGCAGTGTCCTAGCATTGATAAGGATTGCGTCAATAACCAAGTACATATCCAATGGGAATTTTATTTTAAATGGATATTTAGTATTGAAACAATGACAAATTTCACCTCAGTCCTTGTAAACCAATCAAACAACTTATTTTAAATGATTTTTTTTAAGTTAGAGAAGTCCATCATTTCTATTACCCTGAGCACAATGACGAACAAACCTTCAATTTGCATGAAATTAACTCTGTGTTTTTCAGGGAGTGGCAAATGCCATTTCTTCACAAATTTTCTACACAAGCATTGGAAGACATTTACATTTTTCATAGCTGTGTGAAAAAGCTGAACTGAATCACAGGCATGCTGAAAAACCATGGGTGGTTTGGCTTCAGCCTGGTTTAATAAACTCAATTTTTTGAGGCTCATGAAGTATTAATGGACACAAGATGGAAATGGCTGTGCTGATGAGAAACCAAAAAACATCATGTTCACGTGATTTCTGTTCTGTTCTGTTCTGTCTAGTCTTATCTTATTCCTATTCATGATGTAGTGCCTGAGTCAGACAACCACAGATTTATTCAAGTTTTTTTCTCATCATATCAGACAAAAAAAAAAAAACTTTCAGGTTTTTTTTTTTTTTTTTAATTTCCATTTTATAAAAATCTACTCATTTCCATGTAACTTTTTAGAGAAGAGGAAATCTAAGATCCAAGAAGCAGTCTTTGTAGTGGAGTAAAGAGGGTGATGTGAGTAGTGGTCTTCCAGAACTCAATATGTAAACTGGTACCCAAAGGAAGATGTTGTGAAGTACCAACTACAACTATTAGATAACCATGAGGGTCAGACCATGAGACATCAAAGGTAAAGATCAAAACACTGAACTGCATTTCATAATGCATGGCATATCCACACAGGGAGTCTGGTGAACTCACAGGTTTTTAAGTTCTGATCTGATTGGCATTACCTAAAAAACTGGAGAGAACCGGACATATTGCAATAATTTTAGTTCAGCTGAGATGTAATTAACATTATAAACAACAGAAATAATGGCACATACTCTAAAAATAGCAAATGAAAATAAGTGGACATGATTGTCTGGCACATCCAGCTCCCAAGCTAGGATGACTCTCTTTGCATATGTATAACTGAATTAAAGAGTATCCATTGCTGTGGGGGCTCCTTTCCTTTCCTTTCCTTTCCTTTCCTTTCCTTTCCTTTCCTTTCCTTTCCTTTCCTTTCCTTTCCTTTCCTTTCCTTTCCTT
>NW_015090911.1:4439464-4519879 GCF_001431845.1 Calidris pugnax | reverse complement strand
TTCCCTTCCCTTCCCTTCCCTTCCCTTCCCTTGCCTTGCCTTGCCTTGCCTTGCCTTGCCTTGCCTTGCCTTTTTCTTTCTCTTGGACAAAAACTAAGAATTATCCTCTCTTTATTCCTTTCATTTCTGCCACACCAACACTAGTGAGTGAGAGTCAACAATGGAAATTTTACTAACTCTGTCATCATCAAAAGTTGTATGGCTGCTAATTTGAAAGCTTTTCCTTCATTATACAGTGCAAACTAAATAAAAGTATTTGGTTTACAGAATATGATCTGCGATATGATTCAAGGGCAAGAAAAATCTATCTTACTGGTGAAAAAAAAAAAATAAAGTGTGACATTCAGATCACAGAATGAGTACGTGGAATTAGGGGAAAAAGTGTTTTGATGCAGCAGACATTAAACCCCAACAACACTATCTTTTACAGACCAGATGCTCAGCTTGTTGAATTATGAGAGTGTCGGTGACTTCAGCTGAAGATCTACCCCAGTAAAAAAATAATTTCTGACTATAAAATTTTGCTTCATATGAAGCTGTTCATTCCTCTAAAAAAGATTTTCTTTGTCTGTAGCACTGTCCATTAAGAAGTGCTTCTGGAGTTGAAGTTCAGATATTATTGTAAACAAGTATTATTCTGAATTTTCACAACTGGAAAATGACAGTAGAGTTGCAAAGCACAGCAGAAAGTATCATCTTTTCTTGAAAATCTACATTTTATACCAGAAGGCTAGAAAGCGTTTTGTGCTACATTGTTTTCTGGCAGTGCCCATTAATGAGATGTACCTTGTGAAAAATCAGGAGCAGCAGAGAGATGGCCAAATATAGAAAGGCAGAAAAGAGTGAGATACCCTCTCCCCCTTCACCCAGAGGTGACCAGTCTATTTCAAGTGTGAGCTACCTAGGCTTTTGTGACAGTGAAGGAATATTGTATCGCCTCTGCATTCTCTGCAGATAACTATCACTCTCCATTACTGTCAATATACAGGTGCCAAAATAGATATTGTGCAAATGCAAGCTTTAGAAATGCAGACAGACTAAGAACATGACGCTATTTGTCAGCAGTAAGCCATTTTGAAACTCGTAAGGTTTAAACAATTATTTTAAATCCCTTCTTGGCATAACTGATGCACAGAATAATGAAAGGGAAAGTGTGAGTGTATGTGGATGCTTTTCATGGATTATTTCTTTTTGCTCACCCTCACCATAGAAACAAGAAGCATCATGTCCCAGTGACATCTGACTCCCTCACTATCTTTAAACGCTTCCCCAGATAATACATTATTGTGTTTGTAGCATCTTCCCTGTGGTTCCCACAGTAGCTTCAAAACCACTCCGGTTTGTTGACAAAAAAAATGAGCCTGAGACATTGCAGCGAAGGACACTCTTCCCCAGAGTTTTTTTTGTAGAAAGAATCAGTATGGATACTGCAGTATCCATAAACATACTGCTTCAAGCAGAGGAAGAAGGAAGATAAGAAAACTGGGCAGTTTGATCAGCTGTACAGAGGGACTCAGAATCTTATTTGACTGGAAAATATCTGATTGACCTTGAACCTGAAACAACTTGTCGAGGGATCTGTTGGTTCAATTGCTCTCTGTCAGCTCCTCAGCTAACAGCCCACTGTTTCTCCCTTTCAGATTTCATCTTCAAAGAATCAGGCTGATGAGAGTGTGATAGCACTGGGCCAGGGCAAGGAGGACTGCATCTTCAGATAGGAGGAGAGTGTATTTACAAGAATTTTTTAAATTTCCTTTCTAGTCACACTTACTGAATCAAAAGATATGCAAGGTTTGAAAAGGAGGTTAAAAAAGCTCAAAAGAAATGTTGTGGCAAAAGGTGATGATGCAAATAGTTGAGCAAATGTAAATGAATAAGCAACTAATATAAATATATTTATGATTAGGGAAAAATGCACAGAGATAGATATAGGCTCAGCCAGCTAGCTTTGGGAAAGATTGTGAAGTGTTATTCACAATATACAATACATTATTGTGTGAATGATTTTGATTTTTATATTATAAGATTATTTATAGATTAAAATATTTTCCAGTAACATCATATGGCTACTGGGTACTTCAGGTGGTCCTTTTCATTCCCTCCAAATTAAGAATTTTCATGTATCATTCCTGTGGTCTGACTGATTCACTCTTACAGATTTTTGGTATGGGAAACTCCAAAATTTCCAAGACCATCTCTTCCATTGTTTTGTTATCGTCATTGATGCACGTTTCCTAAACTCCTATTTAAACTTTTTTCTGCTGAAATTATCTGTTGCCCTATCTGCTAGAAACATCATGAACAGATTTTTCAGTCTTTCTTAACAGCAGTCTGCTACAAAAATGTAGACTACAATCAGCAGCAACCCTATGCCATCTTCTCTAGACTATAGACCTTTGATGACCTCCCTTATTATTTACCTTTTCTGAATTCACTATGCCCAGACCACACCTTTCTTGAAGTGATATGGTCAAAACTGCTTCCAACACATTATTGCAGTGATGTCTTAAGAATCCAGTGATAACAGAAGACATCCTATCACCATGCACTATTAATAATGATAATTTTTGATCATTACAAACTACCCTTACAACATATAGAACTGATAAAACCACTCCAGAGAAATTACATTATCTTGCCCAAAGACCAAGGCAGAAACACAATGCCAAACAGCTCTTTGAAAGGCATATACTAGTTTAACTCTGCTAACATGAAACAAAAAAAAATAATCAAGTCCATCCACTGAGGAATTCCTTCAAATCTGTTTCATTTTTTAAAATGGCATGACCACATAATAACATGTCCAGTTGCCCCCAGTGCCAGTAAGGAGAACATAGTAGTGGACTTAGATAGATAGACATCCTTAAATTGTTTGAAGATAGGTAAGGTGAGAGTTATTTTCAGTTACTGCTTTTGTGTTTTTCTAGTGGTGCAGTGTAGGAGAAAATATCTTGGCACAATCCCTTGCCATTTCCATGCACTGTAACAAATTTGCCTGCCTAATACAGTCATTTGGTATTCTCTGCTGTTTGTCCCAGGCATTTTGGCAGGCAAAAAATTTTTATGGGGAAATTTATTTTAACAGAATGTTGATTTGTTCATGGATTTATGCTATTTCAGCACTGTATGGAACTTACAACAAATAAGCAACCTGAACATTACATTTCTAAAAAATCCCCTCACAGCAGGGTCTTTTTCTGGCAGTAGTGGCAGTAAACTAATGGAGTGGAGACCAGTGACTAGCAGTGACTAGCAGGGCGTTGCAGTTACATGTAACTTATGGGAGTCAAGACTTCTACTACAAGCTTCTTTTGAAGGTGTAACTGCACTGCAAAGGGACTTCATCTTCGGAAGCCACAGAAAGAGGCTTTCAGGCAAGGTCTGTTGAGATTTCTGTGTGCAAATTACAGCAGAGATGGAGAAGTTATACAAAGGGACCTAGGGACTTTATAAATATGAGCAGGAAACAATGAAATTAGATTCAGTCTGGAACAGTGGAAAAAAAACCATCATCTAATGTCTCTGGAGAGAGGTGCGCAAAGAGGTAATCTGAAACAGGCATTCTGTAAATGGAAGACGTGATATTTAGGTTGCAATAACAGTGAGGGAAACCTGTGGGGTGACAATGAGACATTTCTTTGGTAGTAAAAGACAAGCAAAGGGAGCAACAGAGAATGTGAATGTGCTTTTGGGGAGTCCTGTAAGAAAACATGACATCATGGCCCAGGGAGGGGGCAAAACTGTACTGTCACTCAGCCATGTTGGAATGATACTGATCTAAAGATGTTGTTACAATGAAAACAATTTAAAAGAAATAGTTGTTGCAACAAAAATGATCGAAAAACAGCAAGTGGCCGGAGAAAGTGTTAGGTTAGACAATCAAGAAGCAAAAAGGGAAATAATGATGATTTTTTGCACAGTGTGGAAAGCTGTTGAGACTGTGAAGGAAAGAGAATTATTAAGGATGGTCTAGGGGAGAGCTAGCCAGGAGAAATATAAGGAACAAAGCAGAGAAAAAAATAGGCTGAATTAAGTAATTAACAGTTCTTAATAGAGAAGTCTATTAGACAAAGAAATGTTCTCCTAAGAGACATGGCTGTAAGCTCTTTAGTGCAGGCACCATGACTGCTTATATGTTTGCATTGCACCTAGCACAGTGGGGATCCCGATCCTTATTTGATTCTGTGGGTTCTGCTGCAATAGAAATAACAAACAGCAATAATTATGTAGTGTGGTACAGCCATTGGGAATAAGTGCTGAAGCTGAATTCTCCTCTTAGTTACACTCTGCTGAGGTCAAAGGGATTATTTGGATACAGGCTGGTGGTGATGACAGGTCAATTTGGCCCAATTCACCTGCAAAAATAGAATATGTGTCATTTCTTCTCCCAAATCTAGTTACATACTCTTTGTTGTAGAGTCATGTAGGCTACACAAGGGGACTGTTTCATGCTCAAAGAGCTCATATTGCAGGGCAGACTGGTAGATGTGCAGAGCCAAGGACTGGAACACCAGCAGGTGTTTCTTCAAAGCAACAAAATTTGCTACAAGTTGCAAAGTCGAAATCTACTTCTTCAGGATTGGTGTTGGGGGAGTGCAGCCTCTCCCACCCCATCACTTGCATCTCAAGTAAGTTCTTGTTCAGTGTCTGATTCTTCCTCTAACAGACAGAAGTGAATTGAGAGAGCAGATCCTGACATAAATCATGCCAATTCTGCAGAAACAAGGACACTGGAGAACATGCAGACAAGAGCCCCTGGCAGTGCTCTATCTTGGAAGCGGTGGGCTGGGGACACTTCTGTAGCTGAAATGGAGATGATAGCTTTCACTGACAATAACATGGTACTTTCCTGCCTAAAGGGCTGAGGAGTTACCTTGCTTTTCTCTGAGTGGACCACAGCATTATTATTATTATTAATAATAATAATAATAATATTTTAATGGATGAAAGCTAAGAAAAACTGGGGCTTGTCAGAAAAGTGAGCAGTTGATGAGAAAGTAATTGAAGACAGCAGACCAATTCTAATAATCTCCTGTCTTTCTTTGCTGGTACCAGCATGTACTTTAGCAAAATGACTGAAATAAGTGATGCATTTTCACTCAGCTTTATCCCTGACTCTTGTGCGCCTGAGAAAGACCCAGCAGTGGGTTTGGCAGATAAAGTGGAGAGCAAGACCAGAACTACCATTATGAAATGCAAAAAGTCAATTTGAATGTCAACAGCAAAGGCAGGGGATGCAAGCTTTAAAGAGCTCCAGTTTGAGAAAATGAGGGCACACATTGTGTATCCCTGACTAACTGCTCGTGTTTCAAGCTTCAGAAGAATGCCACATTTAGTTGCTTTTTCATTATACATTGATTTTCGTTATTATAGACCACAGGACTCCCTGAGCTTCTTGTGGATGCTACATAGGTCAGCAGCAAATGTTGCCCAAAAACACGAAACTTGTGAACATCCAAATTTAATGGCATAAGCTTTCCCTTTTGGACGGGACAAAACTGCACTTTGTCTGGGGGCAAAGTTCAACTGCAGTATAGTATTATACAATACTTTTCTTTTCCAAATGTGGTTTTAATGGGAAACTTACTGTGCAAAAAGTAAAAGAGAGTTGCTATCTCTGTTTTTAAGGCTGTAAAACTGTCAACGGAGAGGTGAAGTAACTTGCCTAGGTCATAGGAGCCACAGGACAATACTACCACCAGGTGTCACTGATTTTTATAAATCACCAGGAAGAAAAGAAAAAAAAATAACAAGAAATGTGGCTAAGGTTGATCGCTAAAGCCTACATAGTTCTCTGCATCTCATTTACCTCAGTTAATGTTGTGACGTTGGAGAGATGCAATACACTTAGTGGCCAGCCTTGGGAAGATGCAAATACATACAATTCTTTGATTAAACACAGTGATTTTACCATTAGTATTGAAACCAAGACCAAAGTGTCCATCTTTATTCCTGACTGAGAGGTAATGCTCCAAATCAGTTTCCATGTGACCATAAATACATAGTTTATATATATTTTTGTCTCTCTTTAGCTCTATGTCCCATGGGTACCCTTCCTATCAGGTGCTGCCAGTCTGTAACTCTCAAGCTTTAATCTCTTTCCTGAAACCAGCCCTGTGTTTCCATCATTTCCTCTCACTGCCTGAGCAAAACAGACACTGTAGAGGTATGATTCATCCACATTTGAAATGTCTGTTTTAGGATGAGGTGAATCATGCTTGTTTCTTTGCATGGACTATAAAGGGAGACAACGGTGACTAATCGAGACATAGATGTCTGTAGTGCAGGCATCTAATGTTAAGTGAGATGACTCCCATTCTCACAGCCAGCTCAAGTCTAACACAAACAGTGGCAGCCAGCTGGGTCCAGCAGAGCTTTGGCTCTGGCACAGGACTACATGGAAGCATATTGCTTACAAGGTTGTTTCAAGACCGGACAGCTACCTTCTCATGGTGCTCAGAGCAAGCCCAAGGTTATTAGCATGGAGGGTGCAAGCTGGGCCCATACAGATCTAGGATATCTCCACATGTTTCTCTTTAATTAAGTAGTTCTGAGGACTTTGGTACAGCAGGAAAGCATAGTAACTTAGGTTTAACATTACCTTTGTGCTCAAGCATAGCATCAACCTTGCTGTTCCTGAGCTGGCTCAATGCAGAGCTTCCTGGGGAAGTATTCTTTCCATGTTCCTAAAGCAGCAGTGGTGTGCTACACATTTCCACAACAAAATGTCTGTGTTAGTCACACTTGCCTCTTGAATCTCTAGAGACCTGGTGAAGCTGGGTTTGTGGAAATCAGCTTAGGTTTGAAGGCATTAATGTTTTTAATGTCTATTTTCTCTGTTGTCTATATTATGCCAGACCCTATTACTTCGAGTATGTGTCTGAATAGGTCAAATGGTCCGTTTTTATGACAACCTCACTTCATATTAAGAAATAAATAATTCTTCATATAAGAATAAATAAAGACTGAAGGGTAATTCAGTTAGTCACAAACAGCATATTAGTTTCTACATGGAATGCAAGAAAACTTAAAGGAAACCCTTTGCGTCTGGAATAAAACTACCTGGATTGTGTCATGACTGAGCAATAGTCATATCTGATCTTTTCTTAGAGTCTGTGGGCTTGTTAGCTGGACTGAAGGCTTGCAAAACATGCTGGAAGGTATCACAGCTTTGTTTTCCCAATTCTGTAGTTAATGGGTTAATGATTTTCTCATCTTACTTGTACATCATTTAGTGCTGAAAGTGATGGAGTTGAACTCTCAACAATGCCAGGGCATCACTAAATTGTTTAAGAGCAAATCTCCACTTCCAGAGAACTTCATCTGGTTCTTGAAATTTTCAGCCATGACACCCCATCTCGATCAAGCTTTTGAGGGAACCAATTAATCCACAGATAAAATTTGCAAGGAAAAAAACACCCAAACATTACAAAAAAAATCTTATTCATATAAAAAACACACGCCTATCCTCAGCAACACTAAATCCCAATTCTCAACAATCAGTCTGTAGAGGTTATTTTCCTCTATAATTTCTGGCAATGTTACTGCTCAAAGAAATAACCTGCCCAAGATTGAAGGTGATAGAACCAAAATCTCGCCCATGTACTTTGTTCTGAAAAGTCTTGATCATTAATTGTACTGTAAATGTGTCAAAAAATATACCAAAAAATAGGACGAATAATATTTTTTTGCTGACATTTTCTTATGAACTGGCTGATGAAAAAGCCAAAGCTTAATTTTCTTAGGTATTTAGCTACTAAACACTTCTGGAGAGAGTTGGTCAACCAAGATGTATCTTCTCTTATCCCCCCTTATTTGTCAATTTTGAGAACAAAACAGGGGGCAACTTTTTTTTAAATAAAAATAATATTTAAATTAAATATTTTATTCCTGTAGAAAGGTCTGTCTTAAAGAAAAGCATTTTTTTCAGTGAAAGAAACATTTCAAATTAAAATGTACACAGAATAGATGTGTTGTTACACAAAGTTAAGTCTAAGCACAGTGATTGCTTTTGTAGTATGAGGGGAAGAACTGAAAGACCAACAAGGGGGGCAGAAGAGCAACCAAGGGAAGTGATGAATAAGCCAGTTTTATTTCTAGCAATAGAGGTAGAGGGAAAAACAAAGACGCATTTAGGAGATATTAAACAGACATAAGTTACAGGATTTGGAGTCTGAATATGGAGTCCTTCCTTAAGAACAAAATGACTTTTGAATTAAACGATCCATCAGCATGGTGTCTTCAAAAAAGCTGCTTCATATGCATCTTCCCAACAACAAAATTATAGAACATTGCAATCCAAGAAATAGATTGTCTGCTGACAGATCAGTTATGAGGAGAGTTTCCAATAGCACTGACGATGGTCAAGAAAAGAATTAAAACATGTGCTTAACTTCATCCATCCATCACAGAAACAGAACTAAATAACCGTAAGTGCGATAGTAACTTAGTAGCTCCTGAGTTTTAGTATATTTATTCTCACCATCTTGAAGTTGAAAGTGTTATTTACTATCCCTGATTTACAGAAGGGAGCTTAAACACATTTAGAGTAGCTTTCCAATTCCCACTGAGTTCAGTTCTTTTGAGGATTTGGGGCTATAGATCTGCACAGTGCAATGAAGCACAGTACAGAGAGATCTGAATTACTGCCAACTGCTTGTAAGCAGGGCTGATTAGCTGGGGCACAGCACCATCCTAATGCCGTAATGCTGCTTCCAGCCCTGAAGTAGAGCTCATGTATTGTGAAGTATTGGGATTTTTTTGGTTTGTTCTGTTTTGGTTTGGTTTTGTTGTTTGTTTGTTTTTTTTTCCATGGGTGCACCATCTCTGAATACTAGTAGCTTGGAGAGTACTGTGCTCTGTTAAGCAGTGTAGATTTAAATATCTTTGCATTGGTCACCCATCAGTTCCCCAGCATACAGCAAGACTGAACCCAGCTTTATGACTCCGATGTTATTAATCTAATGGATGGACTATTCGTCTCTAAGGAGCTAGTTAGAGAGTTCTTTTGGATTTATCAGGCTTATCTATATATTTGCCTAGAGAGAGGCACATTCTCAGGTGCTTCTTAGATCTGGGGCTGAGATGTTATTGCAGACAGGGATTCTTGGGAAACAGAAAAAAAATACTTGCTGTATTTCTAGAAAAATGCTTAAAAAAATGCACTAAAAAAGGGGAAAAAACCCAACCAAAATAATTTTCTGTTATCCTTTCTTTAAAACTTGTGAATAACTCTAGATAGGGATTCTAGAGAACCATTTCAGCTGAGAATAAGACATTAGACAGGAGTCAAACTTCACATTGAAGCCCTTAGTAATCAACAACTGACTTGAGCATTAATGAACTAACTTTTCCATTAAGTAACAACGAATAGATTGCTGCAGTCTTATATTGTCTCTATGTTCCAATGTCCTACTTTTCTCCAACTGCTAATTTAAGATGCTTTTCACTGTTGCAAAGAGTGCAGTTAACTGCTAAAGAACAATTTTATTGCCCTAAAACAGAAATATATTTGCATTCATTATTATGAGTCTTAAAACCTATTACTGATATAAAAGAGAGGATAACAACATGAAGGGCTTGAAGGGCAGTAGAGAATAGTCTGAAAAGGGCTCTGAAATGCCTGAAGTATCAGACATAAAATAGGAATGATAAACAAGTTCATTATTTGTTAGTGACGGTTATGCTGGAGGGAACATTTTTTATACTATTTTTCTCCTTTTTAAAGTTTTATGCAGAATATATTTCAGTCTAAAGCTGAGCATAAATTAAACATGTTTTATCCGGCTGTTCAGTTAAGAAATAGCGAGAACTAATGAGCTGTATAGTGGTAAAGATGTTAAGCCAATGTGAAAAGTCTCTATAGGGCAATCTATGAAGCATAAAAGAGAGAAAAGACCCATTTCAGTAGCCATTTGCTCCTGCTCACATACTTGGGTTGAGCTCAGTTCTATACCACCTTGAGGTATATGTGAGCAGTGGAGAAAATCCTATCTTGACTGTTTGGCAAACATCAAGAAAAAATATAACTATAATATGAAGGGGCATAGAGAATCCTTAAATAAAAAATATGCTTCCAATTCCTTCATTCTGACAGGTTTTAGATCAGTTGTTCAGTTCTTGATTTTTTAGGTCCTGGCCAACTATTAGTCTTAGAGGTTTTGTTTAGTAGTAGAACTGAGCTTCTCCAGAAATCAAGCCAATGAGGCTTTCTGGCCTGTTAAGAAGCTTGGATTTAAAGACAGTATTTCCCTTGGAACACCTTGACATAGGTTGGTGGTTTCCAGATCATGTTTGAAATTGAACACAGTCAGCCACAAATTCATCTTCCTTGCTCGGAAGTTTTCTTCCTCAAATATTGGGTAATTCACTTGCCTTAGCAGTAACTACTTATGAAAGTCAGAGATTTCTGCATAAACTATTTTAAAAATATGAGAAAACACAAATAATAGTCTGCATATATTTACAGCTCAAAATAGATATTGCATTATTTTCTTTACTAATTCCAATGTGAATGGTTGGACTCTGCTTGTTTTATTCTCTCTAGTTGTTGAGATTGAAAAGGTATCCGAACTATTTCCTTCAAGTACTGCACAGCATTGTTTCTCAAATGGTTACAGCTTCAAAATCAATAGCTCTTCCAATCCTTATGTATTCCTAGGTTTTGAAACAATAAACACTCAATAAACACTAGCCTTTCAGCTTATCCTGGGAAAAAGCTGAAAAGACAAATTTATCAGACCGGGTTTTCTTGAAGGATGCTCTGTAGAGATGGCCAGAAGTCTTTTGATAGACTCATCTTGAGATACCAAGAGTTTCACCCTTAGAAATCTAAATGGAACCAGATGCTTTATCAAGTGATTGCAAGGATTTTTCATCCTTGAACATGAAGAATAAAGTGTGTGTGTGTTTTTTTGCATATCTGATTTAGCTTAGCTTGTTTGATTAACCCCCAAAGTTTCCATCATACCTAATATAATGAGTCCAGCCTACCTGTGATTTTTAGTCTACCTATGATACTGCTGTATCTTTTTCTTCATTATTATCATCATTTCTGCAGTTATTGTTGCAATTTTCAGTCATTAAAGCATCCTCATCCCAAAATAGAAGAGCTATCTTCATAAAAATCTTATTTAGAAAATACAAATAAGCACTTAGTTGGTGTCTAAATTTTAGACTCCCTCTATAGCCGATGAAGAAAATTTTCCTGATCTAATTTATTAATCCACTTTCAAATGAGATGAGTCTTTCCCAAGCAAGTTTGGAGGCAGAAATCTCCACTGTAGATGCTTCTGCTGGATAATGGGAATCCCACACATCAGTTCTAGGTGTCTGTTTCCAAAGCAAACTCAGGCACATTTTTAACGCCCCCATTCAACTTCATAGCGTTATCAGGATGCAGAAACCTGTTCTGTTGTGTTTCTGTTTTCGTAAACTGCACCACACATATTATTAAGCTGTCACAGAACAGCCCTATGAATTTGTAGTTGTATGACCAGCAGTTGAGGAAACTATGAAGGACCATTCTCTTCCTTTAAAAGAACTAGGCATACAATGAAAGTCATTGTGAATTATGGTGAAAGAATAAGATAGATAGGAAGAAGGAGAAAGAGTAAGAGCAAGAGAAAGACAAAAAATAAATTTCGTAGATAATTTTTATTCAGTTGTGTTACAGTCTCTGCATCCACCAATCTGCACTATTTTTGCAGGCCTGACAGTGTTTTTTTGGCTTTATACAAGAGTCAAAATTGTTTTCAGAAATCAATGACAGAACCAAAGACAGCTAATTAGATACAGATAGATTAGAAACACACCAATCAAAAGTTTCAATAAGGATTAGTCCAAGTTTGTATTGCTATAATGTTGCAGTCGCCAGCACATTCCTATTTTCTTCAGACCTAGCATGGATTTTTATTTCTATATTTTAACTGAAAATTAGTTTTGTCATTACATAAGGTAAAAGAAACAGCAGCTGTGGATGCCATGCATGCAACACCACAGTTGTGACAGGAGTGGAGATGACCTCAGGTAAGTTTTGGCTGAACTGTTTGTGTTAATCAGTCTCACTGTAATAATGATCAGGTTCAAATCATTATATAACTAGTTTAAAAGAACAAAATATCAGATTCAAACATCCCTAAGAAGTCAGCCAGTGTCTCAGGGCAAGGTACCAGGGGCTAAGATGTGTGGGATGTTGTCATGCTACATAACGTGGTAGGACGGAGGTTAACACAGTCATAGATGGATCACCTCATGTGCAAACAGTGATTCCTCATAAATCATTATGAAAAATAGACTGACTGTGCCAGTTCATAAATTCAAGACAAGTGCCTATTTCCATAAGGCCCAAGCAGACAGACAGTGCTGGGGATGCAAACATGCCACTACCACATGCAGTAGTTAATGTGTTAGCATTTTAACAAATTGAACCACTTCACTGGCCTATTTATCAGTGCAAGCTATTTAGAAATGTTGCTACCATATGTTGTCCATTGAAATGAATGCTAAACACTGCATTTATAAATGGTAATTTATGACTCATAAATGTCTCTGCTATTAGAGGCATTCTGCCACTGTGAATGGAATTGATAGCAGTTTCTGCACTTCACGTTTTGTTTTTTCACTCCCCTCATTTCAGGGATATTGTTGATATTAAAGCTTTAGTGCCTCATAGAGGATGTTATTTAAAAGACTGCGCTTATCAGAGAGAGGTTATTTTTGTGTGCTATCCACCCTGTAAATTGATTTCATCTTCCAAGTAAACTTTTAGGAGTAAAAATTCAAAGAGAACCTCTGGAGTATGCAAAGTGATCAAACGGTTTTAAGATATAATAAATCTGGCATGCAGTCAAATAAGCTCCCTGTTTCCCTTCTCTTCCCTATCCCTGCAAAGCCTTTTGCCTATTTATATTTACCTCAGTACAGAGAATTTGAGCCTGAAGTTGCATCCTCTTAAATACCTCTCATGACTAAATACAAATGCTCAAGCAGATTTGCTTGATTTTGCTGCTTGGAATTAATTTTGGTCAAAATTACAGAATCACAGAATGGTTGGGGTTGGAAGGGACCTTCAGAATTCATCTAGTCCAACCGCCCTGCCACAGTAGGGTCACCAAGAACAGGTTGGACAGGAGTGCATCCAGTTGGGTTTTTTTATATCTTCAGAGAAGGAGACTCCACACACTCTCTGGGGAACACCTTCCAGTGCTTTGTTACCCTTAAAGACGTTTTTCCTCATGTTGAAATAGAATTTCCTTTGTTTGTGCCCATTGTTCCTTCCCCTGTCACTGGCCACCACTAAAAAGAGTCTGGTCCCATCCTCCTAACACCCGCCCTTCAGATATAGATAAGCGCTGATGAGATCCCCCCCTCTCAGTCTTTTCTTCTCCAGGCTGAACAGACCCAGGTTCTCTCAGTCTTCTCTAAAAAGACAGGTGTTCCATTCCCTTGATCATCTTCATAGCCCTCTGCTGTACCCTCTCCAGCATTTCACTGCCCTTCTTGAACTGTGGGGCACAGAACTGGACACAGTACCCCAAATGTGGCCTCATCAGAGCAGAGTAGAGGGGGAGGATGTCCTCACTCCACCTGGTGGCCAATGCTCTTTTTAATGCACCCCAGGGTGCCATTGTCCTTAGCCACAAGGGTACATTGCTGCCTCATGGTCAACTTGTTGTCCACCAGTACTCCCAGGTCTCTCTCTACAGACCTGCTTTCTAGCAGGTCAGCCCCTAACCTGTACCTGTAGTCTATGGGGTTATTCCTTGCTAGGTGTAGCACCCTACACTTGCCCATGTTGAATTTCATCAGGTTCTCTCTGCCCAACTCTCTAGCCTGTCCAGGTCTCGTTGTATGTGTCAGCCACCCCTCCCACTTTTGTGTCATCAGCAAACTTGCTGAAGGTACACTCCATCCCTTCATCCATGTCATTAATGAATGTATTGAAGAGGTCTGCACCCAGTACTGATCCCTTAGGAACACCAGTAGTTACAGGCCTCCAACTGGACTCTGCACTGCTGACCACAACCCTCTGAGATCACAGAATCACAGAATCTTCTAGGTTGGAAGGGACCTTAAAGATCATTTTGTCCAGCCGTCAACCTAACTGACAAAAATAGATCCAGTTCTCAATCCACCTCACTGTCCACTCATCTAACCCACACTTCCTAAGCTTACCTATGGGAGACAGTGTCAAAAGCCTTGCTGAAGTCAAGGTAGACAATGTCCACTGCTCCCCCCTTGTCCACTTAACCAGTCATTCTATTTTAGAAGGCTATCAGATTCGTCAAGCATGTTTTACCCTTGGTGAATTCATGTTAACATTTGCAATAACCTCCTTTTCCTCTACATGCTTTGAGATGCTCATCCAGGATGAGCTGTTCCATCACCTCTCCAGGGATGGAAGTCAGGCTGACTGGCCTTTAGTCTCCCGGATCCTCCTTCTTGCTTTTTTTGATGACTGGTACGACATTAGCTTTCCTCCAGTCCTCAAGTACCTCTCCTGTTCTCCACAACCTTTCAAAGATGATGGAGAGTGGTTTTGCAATGACATCTGCCAGCTCCCTCAGCACTTGTGGAAGCATCCCATCAGGGCCCACGGATTTGTGGGTGTCAAGTTTGCCTAAACAATCTCTAACTTGATCTTTCTACCTCAAGGGAGAGTCTCCCTTACTCCAGGCTCTCTTTCTTACCTCTAAAGTCTGAGATGCCTGAGAACTGAACTTCATGACAAAGACTGAAACAAAGAAGGCATTCAGAAGCTCCACCTTCTCTACATCCTCCATCACCAGGGCACCTACCTCATTCAGCAGTTACTCTTCCTGACATCCCTTGCCAGGGCGATTCTTGTCTGAATCTTTTAAATATACTTTACAAAAATGTTAGCTATGTGCCTTTCTGTGAATGCTACTTCTAAGGCTAAAAAACCTTATAGCAGGTGTTGTTGAAAACTGCATTTATCAGAAAGAGTTAGTTTTACCAAGTAGGTTTATTGCAAGTTCCATGCTGACTTTTAGGCCTAAATTTTCAAAGAGAGTTTTGGAGTGCCACTTCACAGTAGAAATAATCTTTAAGTTTTTATGCATCTGAAAATTACTTAAGTAATAATAGTTTAGTGAATATGATTTCCACAATGGGAAAGACCTTGATAGGTCAATTCACCCTGTGTATCTTAGATGTATCTTCACATGACATGAGTTGCTCTCAAGGAGGACTAAAGAAGGAGACTTATGAGTTCATTTAGACCAGATAGTTGATTTTTCAGTAGCTCAAATTAGATAGGTGGAATTTCAAGCTAGGAAAAAACTGTTTCATGAGTCTAATACATCCATACTAATATCTGAAGTCATCCAAGGAAATTAGATTTGTGTCTAGAAAAGACCGTCTCAAAGTGTATCATCTATTTGCAAATATAAATATGATATATATAAACACACATATATAGTTCACTATTCCCTCTGAAAGTTTCCCCAAAATATAGGGATGATTTCTGTAAAGTTCCCTGTCTTTCTTTAAGTGAGGAAATATGTATTGTTGTAATTATGTCACCAGAGATTCCTCCTGTAGACACACTGGACTGCAGTGATATAAATGACTCTGTTTTAGTGCTGAAAGATGTATTTTGAACAGAACATAGTCCCCAATCTCCATGGGATTGTGCCTCTGAACAATTAATGTCAGTGTCAAACATCCAACTAGCATCTGGTGTTGGAACACTATTTACACTTTGATACTGAAAAGGGTTTGGGGATATTGTCTATAAAAGAAGACTTCTAAAGAGCTACTCATGTAGATCTTCATTTATTAGGCTGGCTACTAGGCAGATTGAGTTACAATAGATAACAGATCTGAGCTTTTGTTCCTTTTTCAAATATGGCCTTTGTGACTACAGGTAAGTCATTTGGTCCACCGTATTTTATTCAGCTGTGGAATCAAAATAATCTCAGAGGTGCTGTGAAGAAAAAAGCTGCAGCTGAGAATGACATACCAAAATACTATGATTGTGATGGTCAATGAAAAGAATGGATAAAAATTCTTTAAACATCCAATAATCAGAATTTTAGTTTAGATATTCCTCTTAGCAAAAGCTAGTTCTTAGATTAAGGATTTTGGTAATATTGTCTCAAAAACACCTAACTCTGGCTCTTGAAAACTCTTTCCAGGTATAGAATAATTCCTTCAAGTAATCTCTATTATTAAAAACAAATTAAAAAAAATAATAATATCAGACTTGCTTTTCAGGTTTCAAGTACATGGGATGTTGAAAACCAAGCTTCATTGAAAACAGGATTTGTGGAACAGGTAAAATGAAAACAAGTTATTAAAAGGGTACGTTATCAGTGGCAATAACACTAAGACAGCTAAGTCTTAGTGTTATTGCAATATGTCTTTGAAATAACTTGTAAAAACATTCTTTAGACCTAAAAAATTGGACCACCCCTGCAAAATATTTTATCAGTAGAACACAGAGAGGTAAAATTACTTGCTCAACATGCTGGTTTTCAGATGGCAAAATCCAGAGCAGAAGGCGAGGCTGGAACTCCCTCTTACCCAATTTTAACAAGCATTTGGGGAGGTTGCATGCTGTGCTTCTGGCTTGTGCTGTGAGGGTTATGGCTTTACAGCTGACGAAAAGTCCTGTGTGGTCAGCAGATCCATGGGAGTGTTGAAGGAAATGGAATTGGTATCATGCAGTTTTATTTCCTCTTTTTAAGTGTTGATAATGGTTCTGTGAAAATGCCAGTTTGGGATTGTTTCTTCAGTTTTTCAGGAAACCTTTGCCACCTCAGCCCAATTTGAAAGTGATGGATTTTTTCAGTTCTTGACAGAAAAAAAATTAAAAGTTGGGATTCCCACTGAAATGTTTCCTTTAGAGTCTATGTTTTATTTATTTTTTATTCAAAACAACATCTGTTTGTTTGTTTGTTTTAATGCTTATGAAATGCCAAAACAATTCATTTATTTATTTTGCAAATGCTAAATTAAATCCAGACTTGAGTGCTTGACTTTCAAAAGTGCAGGTCACTTACTGTTCTGGCTAAAGTAAAAATCACATTCATGAACTCAGCACCTCTGACTCATGAAAATGTTACTAAGTAATGTTTGACTTGGTTTTAATAAATCCATTACAATATTTGCATCCAGTGACTGGGAAAAAAGTCACTTTTAAAGAACCAGTTAGAAGCCTGGTCTATTATGTATTGCTAGATTTGAGCATCAATCCTTTACAGCCAGTATGATTTTAATTCAAAATCAATAAAAATTAAAACCAACAGATGGCAGGTGTTAAAGAATATTTTCTGGCAAAGGAATTGTTTTTCAACTGAACAGAAAAATTGGAGACCTTATTTATATTACTTCTAACTTGGACCTGCTCTTAGAGAGTTTCTGTGCTGCAACTGTGTTCTTCTGTGGTCCTTTCCAATTCTGAACTACTCATCTGTGTGAGGAGAAAAGGATGTTATTGTGCTGCTGAAATGGGGTAAAATACTGAAGCATAATGCCAATGTTATTTGGGATTTTTATGCTCAATGTTTTATGCTCATTCTTCCAGTTGCCTGGTTAAAAAAAATGCATAGAATAAATTAGATACTTGATTTTAAAAGTGAAATTATTTCATTCTGAGCAAGATGACAAGGGATTGAGCCTACACTGTTTCAGTATGCTACAGTGACTTCTGATGTCTACTAAAATCAATAGGGAGAAATGATTATTTGAAAAGAATGATTAATTTGATCTATTTTTGATGTCCAGAGAGGATGAGATAAACTGTCCCCCAGCTTGCCTGCTCCTGAACTGACAGCAAACAAAGACTAACACAGGCAGTTAGATCTGGAGTTTAATCTTTTTCTTCTTTTTATAAGGTAAATCCCAGAAAAAGAAAAAAAAAAAAAAAAAAGAAGTTTCACATCCTTCATGTTTCTCAAAAAAGCTGTAAGTAACAGAAGCATCTAAGGGAAGATGGAAATAACAGACTACTTCTTTAGAATTATAGAAAAATCACTGAAAGTTTAATCTGACCTTAAAAATTAATAAATAAGTAAATAAATTAGAATAACAAAAGAAATATAAAAGAATATGCCATGAATGGAATACAAGTGTTGATTAATTTTCCTTAAAATACTGCTCCTAAAAAAGTTATCTAGCTATTTTAAGACAGATATAAGCTTCAGGACATTTGTCATGGAACAGACATCTACTAGACTAACTATGGGAATGGTACAGTCTGCTCAAAAAAGAAGGAACCCATTCAAACCTGTACTGTAACAGTTTCTGGAATGCTATTGTCAACTCCGCAGGGAACCTCGACAGATCCAACAGCTTTTAGGCTATACACATACGTTTCTAAAATTGGATTTACAAGTTTAATTTTAGGAATGCTTTTTATCCTGTCTTTTGAATACAATCAGGATGCTGATATAGTATTGACTTTGTTTCCACAACCAGCAGAATAATATCTTTTTTTACAATTTATGTTAACAATTGAGTACATAGTGATATGTAAATATTTTCTGCAATTAATGTTAATTTCCCAACACAATTGTTCACTATAACACTTATTAAATGGAAAGAAGCCATGGCAGCCAGAAAATGAAAGAGAACACATGGTTATAACTTTTCAAGTAAATATTTCTCATTGTTTTCTGATTTTGAAATAACTGAAATTATCAATTTTCAAAAGCTGAAACTGTGTTTCAAGGTTGCAACAAATCTTTAAAGTAAGAAGGCAAGGATCTGCCCGACATCAGCCAATTTGACTCTGAGGCAGAAACTGGTCTTTTTTTTACAATTTATGTTAACAATTGAGTACATAGTGATACGTAAATATTTTCTGCAATTAATGTTAATTTCCCAACACAATTGTTCACTATAACACTTATTAAATGGAAAGAAGCCATGGCAGCCAGAAAATGAAAGAGAACACATGGTTATAACTTTTCAAGTAAATATTTCTCATTGTTTTCTGATTTTGAAATAACTGAAATTATCAATTTTCAAAAGCTGAAACTGTGTTTCAAGGTTGCAACAAATCTTTAAAGTAAGAAGGCAAGGATCTGCCCGACAAAAGCCAATTTGACTCTGAGGCAGAAACTGGTCTTTCAGAAGCTTATTTTATTCTCTTTGAAGGACTGTTGCTAATCATATGAATAGTCATTGTAGTCCACCTGGTCATTGTCACTAAAAATTACTGGAAAACAGAGGCTAAGGGAATGGCTATAGGACTAGGAAAGCCTCTACTGAGATTTTCCTCAACATGTCAAACCCTGTAAGAAACTTAGAAACTTCAGTGTCTGGGATTCTTGAGCTAGATATTTGTATTTAATAACAATATTTTTTTTTACCAGTTATTTGGGGATCCCAATCCCTCCTTGGGCTGACATAAACTTGTAGTGCCAATAACATCCCATGCCATCTTAACCGCACATTGGTAAGATGCCTTTTCTGCACTTCTTTCTTCAAAACCCATCCTCTGACAGCCTCTTTTGATACCCTTACTTCTTTCATTAAAAGATATTGTAGGAGTCTTTCCCCACTCACCACTCACAGCTTTATATACCTCTGTGCTAGTTCCCCTCAGCTGCAACTTTTCACGTGGTGGTTCCCATACATCTTAGTGATTCCGTATCTGAAACCTATTCTCCAACTTCCACCTGTCTGACCTTCCTTGATTGAGACAAGTAATGACATTGAGAGTAACGACATTTTGGGGCATAGAAGTAATCACAGAATCACAGAATCTTCTAGGTTGGAAGGGACCTTAAAGATCATCTTGTCCAACTGTCAACCTAACTGACAAAAATAGACACCCACACAACAAACAAGGAGCATCATCACTAAACCATACCTCCCAGCACTACATCAACCCGTCTTTTGAACACCTCCAGGGATGGTGCCTCAACCACCTCCCTGGGCAGACCATGAACTAATCCAGCACAACAATTCTTGGAGGTCTTCCTAGTCAAGTCTTGCCAATTTATTCCTGACAGTTGACAGGATTTTCATTGCAGATATTTTCAGTTTAGGGATTGTTATTATACCCACTGGAAAACAATTTCACAGACAAATATGTCTCTGCATTAGAACTTTCTCCCCAGAACTCCCTTAATTTAATTTACTTCAATAAGAAAAGCTAAGAAAGAAAAAGGAAACAAAACTTATGAAATAAAATAGAAACTTCCTTCTCTGTTACAACGTAGTCTCTCCATCATTGGGAGAATGAGAGGCTGAACTGTTTCTTCCCACACAAAGATGTGCTCTCTCTCTCTTGGGGTTTGAGGCCATACCAGACAATCACAATTGTTTCCTCTGAGTCTTTTGTTTTTCTCTCTTGCCTGATTAAATAAAGATGGCTAAATCTCAACCACAGCAGGTTATCTCTATTTGTAGTCTTGTTATGATATTTGACTGACAAATACAAGAAGTACCAGTAACAGCAAGGTCTAATGTGGTGTAGATGCATCGATGATATTATGAACCTGTAGACTGTCAGATGGTTAGATAGCATACCAATAAATTTAGAGATAAAAAGAGTAATTAATTTTGGCTTTGGAAAGCACAGCAATGGAAGCAGCCCCTGTTAAAAGTTGGGATTTAGACATGAAATTGAGAGATTCACATAGAAGTGAGTAATTTTCTTTACAGTCCTTTCTTTATAGTGGCAAAGTCAATACACACTTGTAGGGCACAAATCATAAATGCAGGCAAGTTGGAAGGGAATTCTGGACCTCTCTAGTCCAAATGACCACTCAAAACACATCCTATTAGATGAAATGCTCAGTGCATTGTCCAGTCAAACTTTAGATAACTCCAACAAAGGAGATTCAACTGTCCGTCTGGACAACCTGTGAAGTGCTTGACCACCCTCATGACCATCCAGAATTTATTCCAAATATATAATGAGAATTTCCCTCATTCAACCTGCATTTGTTACCCCAGTTCAAATCCCAGTGCACCTTCAAGAATTCTGATTCCACCTTTCCTACACTCTCCCATCAGGTAGTTGCTGACAGCACTAAGATCCACCTTAGCTTTGCTTGAAGTTAATAAACCCAATTTCCAACTTCTCCTTGCATCTCCTGGACTCTACTGCTCTAATCTTGTCCTGCTCATGCAGTCCAGGGTGCAGCTGTCCACCTTCGTGACACAGGCACACTGGTGACTCCTGCTCAATTCCTTGTCCAGCAGAACTGAGCTATTTTTCTCCAAAGCTGCTTTCTGTTCAGTCAGTTCCACATCTGACAACTAAATAAATTGAGACAAATTGATCGTACAAGCAGATATTTTTCTCCATAAGCTGTAGAGGGAATCTAGAGTGATTAGTTCAAGTGTAGCCATCTACACTGAAGCTGCCTAAATGTAGGTAAGAGTCATGTATCTGTGGACTCTTCCAAATTCCTGCACTTGGTTGACAAAAAGTTCAATTCTCTGGAAGAGATGTTAATATTGTTGGGTTAGAATTATGGAGAGACATCATAGAGGGACATCAAGGAACAAGAATACATAAAAGCATCAGGAAAGATTGCCCTCCTTCTTGGGCTCTTGCTTAGATTTATCTCTGGACATTAAATTGCTTCCTAGGAACTTGACACAGGTCTAAGATTCCAAGAAGAATAGATTATCTTGCCTGCTGTTTGACTGTTTTATGCTAGGCTTGTAAATAAAACAAATGACACTTAGAATACACATAGATTCCTTATCACTGATTTTTTTTCGTTTTCCTCCTAGGAGACAAACTTGTTTATGTGACACTGAAGTAAAAACTAAACAATAAATTAGGGAGACATAGTGAAAGAACATTTTCATTTTCTTTTAACTTCAACTCCTCCTCCCCACTTTCCTGAATCGATTGCAAAATTCTTTTTTTTTTTTTTTCCCCCAGTTCCTGGCTCAGAACCAAAGAGGAGTGCATTGAGGAAAGGCTGCCCGCTTCCTATTGAAAGCAGCTGGTTTAAGAACAGTCAGACAATTTGCCGTCATAAACATCCACCCAATCCTTTTGTGAAGTTTATTTTCTTTCATTCAAAATCACTCTATAATTTCATAATGGTATAGTGATAATGGCAGAACAATAACCCTTTTACATATACAGCAGGTTCCTACCTCGCATAAAACATCTTATACATCACTTAAAGCGATAGGCATATATTTTCAGTGAAAGATTTTTCCTCCATCTGTTCAGACGGTGCATTTTCCAACTAAACTATTGCCAAGCTTGGTAGCTTTGGAAAAAATAAAAGATGTATTAAAAAAAAAAAATATCTGCATCACTTTGTGACTTAGCTGGGGAACAGATGACTCTCTGCTTAACACAGGAGAAGAGCTATGTGGGATGTGTCAGCTTTGCAACACAGTGGTCACTTCTTCAGTTTGGATTAATGCACTCTTTCTTGCTTTCTATAACAGCTGATGTAGAGCTCACTCCTCCTCATGACAAAATGAAGTCCATGGAAACTTTTCCACAGCTTTGCTAGAACTCGGTGAGTAATATGAACAGAGTGGTGGAAACAGTCTCAGAGGAAGTGTACATCATTTTCACAGATATGTTTACACCGCCAACACTAGAGCCAGTCCTGGAGTCAGAGGTGCAGAGCAGACAAGCCAACCCAGGACTGTGTGAGCCAGTTCAGGTCTGTAAGAGTACTGTTGCACCAGCAAACCTGGCAGCAGCACTCCAGGAACCCAGCGGGAAAGGGATTGGCATTTACCAGACAGCTTTGTGTTTAGCTAAAGGGACATTATAGCACCCAGGAAAACACAGACCCAAGCAAGGGACAACAGTACAAAGTCCCAGATCTACAATTATAACTAAACTCTATCCTGACCCAACAGTTTGGCAGCAACAGGATCCCAGACGTAGGGACCTCTGTCTATAACAAAGGTATTTGAAGATTTGGTGTTCAAAATTAAGTTAGTTATCCAAAACTCCTATAATCAGTGAAGAAAAATAGCTCCAGATAATTATTCATCTTGTTTAAGGACAGACATCAAAGATGGGTCAAACAACATGCTCTCTGGTATATTGAGTCTCCTCAGTTGGATAAAAAAGGTCCAGATGAGGAACTAAGTCTAGCTGAAACTGTCATGTGCATACCCAATTAATCTACAGTGGACAAAAGTTTGGTTTCCTCTAGGCCTGCATGAGTATTCTCATGAGTGCACTTATATTTGCTTAGACTCTGACAAGGAACTGTTTAGTAATGGATAGATCCCTAAGACTATTGCCAAACTGCAGGTCGGAGATCACTCACCGCTTAGAGAGCAGAATTGACTTGACTTATTTGATCACCAAAACTTACCCAGGATGGAAATAGTTGTTCTCTATTCATAAAACCAATGTGGATCCAGCCCCTTAGAATTTGCCACCTTGTGGGGATCTGAAACTTGTGCACCGACTGACGTTAAACTCATATTTAGAGTGCTTCATATTCACTTTAAGTCACCCATGGGAAATTAGGTAAGTTTTGGGCAGGATGTTAATGTTAAGTACTCAGTGAAAGTGCAGCTTAAGCTCAGCAAAAATCAGCTGAAGTTGACATGGTAATATCTCTTTTGCGCCCAGGGCTGGTGTAGCGTCTTGATATCATGTGAATCTGCGTTTTATTTTATGCCTCTAGGAACCTAATCTGATAAAATGCATTCTTGCCAGCCGATGGCTGTCTGTCTCTTGACATCTAAATTCCGTTGAAAGCTTGGTGCTAATTGCTGGTCTAAATCACAGCCATGAACTCAAAATAATGCTTAATGTATTTGTGAAAGAAGTTCCAAAACAGCTACTCTAACTTTGGATTTCACTTCATGACACTCTCTGCTTTAAATTTAATTCCTTAATTCCTTAGACTTTTTCTTTCAGCCATGTCTCATACTTTTTAGTTTTCCACCCCTCCCAGTGAACCCCTCACTGTCCCCCTATCCTGAAGCACTCAAAGCTGAAAAGATAGCTTTAATTTCACTTTACATTGCTTTCCTTTTATAATAATAAACCACCCACCAACACAGGCAAACTTTTGACTTGATTTAAAGCCAGTTCTCTGATGTGTCTCCAGCTTTGCCTTCTGACTTTCTGTCTGTGCAGATGTAAATTATTCAGTGAGGGGTGATGTAGACATGCCTCCTTCATTAACGTCAGTGGGGCTTGTGAGGCTGAAGGAAAATCTACCCTCCCCACAGGCACCTCATGTTGGAATTTTACACTTTATGGCTGTCTAGTAGGACCATATATCACCACACTCTTCATAACTGTTATTCATTCTCCGGAAGGAAAAGGAAAAAAAAAAAAAAAGAAAAAAAAAAAGGGAAAACTGTGGTGTTCTTTGCTTTATACAGATCCTTTACCACATAAAAACATAAAGAACATAAAAATAAAAAATGCTTCTGCTAGTGTTTACCATCCAGTACTGCCAAAATGTGAAAGGCAAAGAAGTACGCAAAAGTGGGTGTCATTTGTGATGCTGTAATTAATCATACATAATTGCTTACAGTCCATGTAGTACCTACTAAGTGATTTTGTAAAACATGGTTAGACTACAGATGTGATCCAGTTGGTGCTTTGTACCCTTTCCTAGATTTCACTATTGAAGGGATTGTTAGTTAAGACATTGAGAGCCCACCACCAGTATATCATGTGGTCCATATCAAAGTGTTATTTGGCCCATGGGCAGTATAGTATCATCATTGTTGCAAAGCACAGAATAATAAGGCAGAGACATATACTAACAGTTTGGGATAGCCAGATTCATCTGATTCATTTTAATGAACAGCGAGGCCAAAAAAGCAAACCCAACCATCTGTGCTGCAAAGACACTGAATGCTGGAATTTTTTTCCCTTCATCGTCATATTGCTATATCAGCACATGTGCTAACTTCAAACCTTCCCCATAACACATGTGCTCCAATTGCAATCATTTGGATGCAATTTGTTTTATGCTTCCATTTCCCCCCTGTTGATATGAGTGGGGAGGTTGTTGTTGTCGTTGGAAATGCTTTGACATCTCTGTCTCAATTTCTTAATGTTCTTCTATGTGACCTTGTCCAATCAAATCTAACAGGTACTGGCACATGCACTTCTGCCTTGATCTGAAAATGTGCACAATTATGTGCTAGTCGTTTGTGATTTGTAATTGACGGTACTTAAAAAATATGTATATACCTTCCTAATGAGGTAAACAAACAGGCAGTGCCCTGTTGTAGAATGCGAGGGTGCAGAAAAAGGCGTCTTACGTGTTCTTTCATTGAATATTAAACTACTAAACTTGAAGCAATGCCAAGTGACCCACAAGCAAATAAAAACAAATAAAAAAGATCCTGGTTGCATAAAGAAACCATCAGTAGCCTTGGAGCCATCAGCTCTCTCAGGAATTAATGACTGGACTTATTTACCCCAATTTAGGCCTTCAGTTTATGTTCCTTTGCAGCCATGAAGAGGGAGACAGAAGGACACTTCAGCATCTCCAGGGTGATGCGCTCCATTCAAGATCTGGCTCAGCCTCTGGAAATGTCACTTTCGCTCTCTCTCTCCACCGCCCATGGAAAGAGCATGGAGTGACCAAGCTTTGTTTCTTCAAGTTGGGTT
The DNA here is from genome assembly GCF_001431845.1 of Calidris pugnax. Lineage (NCBI taxonomy): Eukaryota > Metazoa > Chordata > Aves > Charadriiformes > Scolopacidae > Calidris > Calidris pugnax. The sequence goes on along the minus strand of NW_015090911.1, from coordinate 4,494,312 downwards.
CAGGAGAATTAATATGTAATCACAAATGTAGCCACAAAACCACAGTGTCTAAGGAAACACCACAGAACAGTCACTCATCTTGGTAGTATGGCCAGAGCAACCTTTGGAGCTGGACACACTGTGATCACATCAGTGACTCCTATCTGATGGAAACCTTTGTTAATGAAGCTTCCCTGCTTTAAGGGCATAAATGAGTACTTGTGCGTGGCTTTTCACTCCTCTGAGTGGATACATCAGCTCAACTGACACTACCTTAGGGATCTCTCCAATTGCTCTAGGCAGACATAACCCTATTATTGAAATTACTATTGGGTTAAAACGAGGCAAATGGAACAGTCCTGGCTGCACTGATTCATGCTAATTGTGATAGCTCCATTTCTCTTTGCAGAGCCAGGGGCATTTGGAAGCTGATATCTGTTCTATTAACAAACAAGGATGTCACAGTGCCACAGGGTGAAAGCTTATTATAGGTGTTAAACGGATGGACTGAGTGAATGTGAAACAGTGTCAACAGTTGAATAATTTTGATTCTTAGCTTTTTCGGTTGAAGGTGGCAGGATGCAAAGCCTGCATGTGGGGATTACATAGGAGTGGGGGGAAAGGTGAAACCAAGTGAATGGACAAAATGTGGTCATGGTTAAAAACAATGGTAAAATGATGTCTTTGTGCTCCTTCTGTGGTGAGACAATTAGTCTGTAACATATTTGCATAGATATGGCAATGCTGTGTGAGAAGTTTTAGGGAACATCCATCATGTACTGCATGTTTCCAGAAGTCTCTCCACACTGATTCTGACATGCATGTTTGTGCTTACTTACTAACCTACTGCCTCAGCGCTTGTAAAGCAAAGCTGTCTTCTGCATTTGTTGAACAGCAGTTTTGGTCTTACATGTTTTCTAGAGAGGAACCTTTATCTTAATTTCTGTAAGTTCTTTTGTTCTGATCCCTCTGGGATTTCAGCTGTTGAGTAATTGTTGCTGGTTTTTGTTTTGTTTTGTTTTGTTTTGTTTTTTACAGAAAAGCATTTTTAGAATTATGTGGTAAATAGATGAAAATGTTTAAAAAGACTGTAGCAATTTTCTAGTCTGTCCTCCTGCTTGTCATCAGTCTGGTAAATTCTGTATCTGTCCTGTCACTTTCTTTTGGAGAGGAGTATGTTTTTTAGACAGAGACATCTGAAATGAGACATTCTTCATTCTCAAAGGGGGAAGAATATCCTGGCCCAAGAGATTGCGAGATTGCTTGGCAGCTCTTTAAGCTAGATGTGAAGGGAGAGGAGGATGATACCATCAGGCCTGTCCTTAAAGCTTCTGAGGCAATAGGAATCCAGGAAACACAGATAAAACACCACGAAGGAAGGCCACTTGAAGAGCAACATGAAGGAAATGGAGCCATTCCACCCACTAAGCCAACCCCATTGGGCACCCAGCTGAAGTGCACGCAGCTTGGGAAACAAGCAAGTGGAGCTAGAAGCCATTGAGCAGCATGAAAGCTATGATGTAGTTGCCATCATGGAAACATGGTGGGATGAATCGAATGACTGGATTCATGTGCTGCAATGGAGCGCTGCAATGGAAGGCTGCAATGGAAGGCTACAAGCTTTTCAGAAGAGACAGGCAAGGAAGGAGAGGAGGAGGGGTGGCCCTATGTTAGGGAGGACTATGAATGTGTAGAACTAACTGAAGGTAATGGTAGAGTTGAGTGCCTATGGGTAAGAACCAGGGGGATGGCCAGCAAGGCTGATATCATGGTGGGAGTCTGTTACAGACCACCCAGCCAGGATGTAGAGGTTGACGAAATGTTCTATAAGTAGCTGGCAGAGGTCTCAAGATCACTTGCCCTTGTCCTGGTGGGAGACTTCATCCTACCAGATATCAGCTGGGCACACAATACAGCTGGGAGGGAACAGTCTAGAAGGTTCCTGGAGTGTGTCAGGAATCACTTCCTGACACAGCTGGTGAGGGAGCCAACCAGGGAAGGAGCACTACTAGATTTGCTGTTTGTAAACAGAGAAGGACTTGTGGGGGATGTAATGATTGGAGGCTGTCTGGGGTACAGCGATCATGAAATGATAGAGTTTTTGATTCTTAGGGAAGTGAGAAGGGGAGTCAACAGGACTGCCATCATGGACTTCCAGAGGGCAGACTTTAGCCTTGTCAAGAGTCTGCTTGACAGAGTCCCTTAGAAGGCAGCCCTGAAGGGCAAAGGAGTCCAGGAAGGCTGGACATTTTTCAAGGAGGAAGTCTTAAAAGCACAGGAGCAGGCTGCCCCTGTGCACAGTAAGGCGAGCTGTAGAGGGAAAAGACCGGCCTGGCTGAACAAAGAGATAGGGTCACAGCTCAGGGAAAAAAAAGGGAGTTTATAGCCTTTGGAAAAAGGGCAGGCCACTCAGGAAGATTATAAAGGTGTAGTAAAGTTATGCAGGGAAAAAATTAGAAAGGCCAAAGCCCAGCTAGAACTGAACCTTGCCCTGGATGTTAAAAACAATAAAAAGACTTTCTATACATATATTAAAAACTAGAGGAGGACTTGGGAGAGCCTCCATTCTCTGTTGGATATGGGAGGTAACACAGTGACAGAGGATGAGGAGAAGGCTGTGGTACTGAATGCCTTCTTTGCCTCAATCTTTAGTAGTGGAGTAGGGTGTCCCCCAAGTTCCCAGACCCCTGAGCCTGCAGAAAGGGGCAGGGAGCAGAATGAAGCCCCCATAATCCAAAGGGAAGTGGTGAGGGACTTGCTCCAAAACCTAGACAAAAACAAGCCTATGGGCCCAGGTGGGATTCACGGGAGGGTACTGAGGGAGCTGGCAGAAATGCTTGTGGAGACACTCTCCATCATTTACCAGCAGTCCTGGCAAACTGGGGAGGTCCCAGCTGACTGGCATCTAGCAAATGTGACACCAATCCACAAGAAGGGTCAGAAGGATGATCCGGGGAACTCCAGGCCTGTCAGTTTGACCTCAGTTGTGGTACTGAATGCCTTCTTTGCCTCAATCTTTAGTAGTGGAGTAGGGTGTCCCCCAAGTTCCCAGACCCCTGAGCCTGCAGAAAGGGGCAGGGAGCAGAATGAAGCCCCCATAATCCAAAGGGAAGTGGTGAGGGACTTGCTCCAAAACCTAGACAAAAACAAGCCTATGGGCCCAGGTGGGATTCACGGGAGGGTACTGAGGGAGCTGGCAGAAATGCTTGTGGAGACACTCTCCATCATTTACCAGCAGTCCTGGCAAACTGGGGAGGTCCCAGCTGACTGGCATCTAGCAAATGTGACACCAATCCACAAGAAGGGTCAGAAGGATGATCCGGGGAACTCCAGGCCTGTCAGTTTGACCTCAGTTCCTGGGAAGGTCATGGAACAGGTCACCCTGAGTGCCATTATGCAGCGCATGAAGGACACCCAGGTGATCAGGCCCAGCCAGCACGGGTTCATGAGGGCAGGTCCTGCTTGACAAACCTGATCTCCTTCGATGACAAAGCGACCCACTTGCTGGATGAAGGAAAGGCTGTGGATGTTCCCCCCCCCCTTGATGAGCAACAGTGGGGAACTTGTACCAACAGATGAGGAGAAGGTGGAAATTCTCAACAACTTTTTTTGCCTCAGTCTTCACTGGCAACCCCTTTTCTCCTAGCTCTCATGTTGATGGCACACAAGTTGGAGACCAAGGTGACAAAGTCCCTCCCACGGTAAGTGAAGACAAGGTACGTGATCAACTCAGGAGCCTGAAGACATACAAGTCCACGCGACCTGATGAGATACATCCCAGAGTCCTGAAGGAACTGGCTGACGTAGTTGCCAAACCACTTTCCATGATATTTGAAAAATCATGGCAATCAGGTGAAGTCCCTGCGGACTGAAAGAAAGGAAATATCAGACCCATTTTTAAAAAGGGTAGAAAGGAGGACCCTGGGAACTACCAGCCTGTCAGCCTCGCCTCTGTGCCTGGGAAGATAATGGTACAGATCCTCCTAGATGCCATGCTTGGGCACATGAAGGACAGGGAAGTGATTCAGGACAGCCAGCATGGTTTTACTAGGGGCAGGTCCTGCCTGACTAACCTAGTGGCCTTCTATGATAAAACGACTAGGTCAGTAGATAAGGGACAACCTATGAATGTGATCTATCTGGACTTCTGTAAGGCCTTTGACATGGTCCCCCACAACATCCTGCTCGCCAAATTGGAGGGGTATTGATTTGATGGGTGGACTGTTCAGTGGATAAGGAACTGGCTGGATGGTCTCACCCAGAAAGTAGAACTCAATGGCTCGAACTCCAGATGGAGAGCCGTGACAAGTGGTGTCCCTCAAGGGTCTGTGTTGGGACTGATACTGTTTAACATTTTTATCAATGATATAGACAGAGGGATTAAAGACACTGTCAGCAAGTTTGCAGACAACACCAAGCTGTGTGGTGTTGTCGATCCACCAGAGGGATGGGATGTCATCCAGAAGGACTTGGACAGGCTGGAGAGGTGGGCCCAGGTGAACCCCATGAGGTTCAACAAGAGCAAGTGTAAGGTTCTGCACCTGGGCCAGAACAATCCTCGCTATCAGTACAGACTGAGGGGTGAGGTATTAGAAAGCATCCCTGAGGAAAGGGACTTGGGGGTGCTGGTGGACAAGAAGCTGGACATGAGCAGGCAGTGTGCAGTTGCAGCCAAGAAGGCCAATCCCATGCTGGGCTGCATCAAAAGATGCATTGCTAGCAGGTCCAGAGAGGTGTGCAGGTCTGGAGCCCTCAATATAGGAAAGACATGGACCTGATGGAGCAGGTCCAGAGGAGGGCCATGAGGGTGATCAGGGGTTTGGAGCACGTCTGCTATGAGGCCAGGCTGAGGGAGCTGGGGTTGTTCAGCCTGGAGAAGAGGAGGCTCCGGGGAGACCTAATAGCAGCCTTCTGGTACCTGAAGGGGGCCTACAGGAAGGCTGGGGAGAACCTGTTTACAAAGGCCTGTAGTGACAGGACAAGGGGCAATGGCTTTAAGGTGGAGGGGAGCAGATTTAGATTGGAGATTAGGAGAAATTTCTTCGCTGTGAGGGTGGTGGAGCACTGGAACAGGTTGCCCAGGGAGGTGGTGGAAGCCCCATCCCTGGAGATATTCAAGGTGAGGCTCGATGAGGTTCTGGGCAACCTGGTCTAGTTGGGGGTGTCCCTGCTGACTGCAGGGTGGTTGGACTAGATGACCTTTGGAGGTCCCTTCCAGCCTGGACCATTCTATCATTCTATGATTCTATGATGTTGTTTACCTGGACTTTAGAAAGGCCTTTGATACAGTCTCCCACAGTATCCTCCTGGCTCCTCATGGCTTAGATGGGTATACTCTCCACTCGGTTAAAAACTGGCTGGAGGGCCAGGCCCAGAGAGTGGTGGTGAATGGAGTCAAATCCAGTTGGCAACTGGTCACGAGTGGTGTCCCACAGGGCTTGGTACTGGGGCCGGTTCTCCTTAACATCAACGATCTGGATGAGGGGATTGAGTGCACCCTCAGTAAATTTGCAGACAACACCAAGCTGGGTGGCAGTGTCGACCTGCTGGAGGGTAGAGAGGTCTTGCAGAGGGTTCTGGACAGGCTGGATGGATGGGCTGAGACCAACAAGATGAATTTCAATATGGGTATACTCTCCACTCGGTTAAAAACTGGCTGGAGGGCCAGGCCCAGAGAGTGGTGGTGAATGGAGTCAAATCCAGTTGGCAACTGGTCACGAGTGGTGTCCCACAGGGCTTGGTACTGGGGCCGGTTCTCCTTAACATCAACGATCTGGATGAGGGGATTGAGTGCACCCTCAGTAAATTTGCAGACAACACCAAGCTGGGTGGCAGTGTCGACCTGCTGGAGGGTAGAGAGGTCTTGCAGAGGGTTCTGGACAGGCTGGATGGATGGGCTGAGACCAACAAGATGAATTTCAATAAGGCCAAGTGCTGAGTCCTGCACTTGGGTCACAACAACCCCAGGCAGCGCTACAGGCTTGGGGAAGAATGGCTGGAGAGCTGCCTGGCAGACAAGGATCCGAGGGGGTTGGTCGACATCAGGCTGAACATGAGCCAGCAGTGTGCCCAGGTGGCCAAGAAGGCCGACAGCATCCTGGCCTGTATCAGGAACAGCGTGGTGAGTAGGGCCCGAGAGGTGATTGTCCCCCTGTACTCGGCACTGGTGAGGCCTCACCTTGAGTACTGTGTCCAGTTTTGGGCCCCTTACCACAAAACAGACATTGAGGTGCTGGAGTGGGTCCAGAGAAGGGCGACAAAGCTGGTGAGGGGTCTGGAGAATGAGTCTTATGAGGAGAGGCTGAGGGAGATGGGGTTGTTCAGTCTGGAGAGGAGGAGGCTGAGGGGAGATCTTATCGCTCTCTACAACTACTTGTAAGGGAAGTTGTAGAGAGGCGACTGTCAGTCTCATCTCTCAAGTCACAGGCGACAGGACAAGAGGAAATGGCCTCAAGTTGTGCCAGGGGAAGTTCAGGTTAGATATTAGGAAAAATTTCTTCACTGAAAGTGTTATCAGGCATTGGGATAGGCTGCCCAGGGAAGTGGTTGAGGTACCATCCCTGGAGATATTCGAAAGACGAATGGACATGTTGCTTGGGAGTATGGTTTAATGTTGGTGTGTGTGTTTTGTTTGGTGTGTAATTTTGTTGTTTTTTTTTCTTTTCTGGTTGGATTAGATCATCTTAAAGGTCCCTTCCAACCTAGGCAGTTCTGTGATTCCAGGACAATCTGTTGTTCTTACAGCTGGAGTCAGGTGAAACCTCAGGGATAAACTCCTCACCATCCCCTCCAAAAAAGGCACGTTTGGATCAGCTGAAAACAAAAATCTGAGTCAAACCCCCAGAATTCTCAAAGAAATCCACAGTATATTGTTTCATTGAGAGTTGAAATGTTTCATTTCATCACAACAATTTATATACCTAAACACAAATGTCTAAGTCTGCTTTGGAGTATCTAACACATCTGCATGGGCTTGAGAGGTGCAGATCAGGAACCGGTGAAGTAAAGTGGCAGCTGGAGATTGGGTGAGGAAGCCTAGATCATTTAAAAGGACAGGAGCCACACAGGGATAGGCAGCATAACCCTACCCAGAGCACCTGATTCCTTGGTTTCTGAGTGTATTTTTTTTTTTTTTTAAAACACAAACACAACATATAAACAAAGGTACAAAAAGTGAAAGAATTAATCACATTTGAAGTTCCTGAAAAATTCTACTCTATTCAAGAGTATTTTGGGGGATTAATCAGATAATATATTCCCATCTTCTCCTGCATTCCAAAATGAAACAAGACCAAACCTTTTCACTTATTCTCCCCTCCCCAAATATTTCCAGTTTACATAAACATGAATCACTTCATTCCATAGCAGGTATTAACAAAGAGCCCCAGTTAGACCTGTTCATGGATATAAAGAGAGCCTAGATCGAAAACTGTGGTCAGATGTGTTAAGATTCATTTAGCTAAATTGAAGTGGGATAAAAAAACAGCTTTAAAGGCAGGGTTGCCTTCTGGGCAAAACCCAGTAGTTCTGGCTTGCTTGTGGCAGGATTTTCTGAAGGGCAGTTCACGGCAAATGGGAGGGCCTGAGATCATCATTAATTCCGTGATTTGGGAGAAAATTACCTGAGACCCTAGACACTGTTTAACGAACCTGTGACAGAAGTGACAAATTTACAGCAGAAGAATTCTGTTATTTAGCTGATTATGTGGCTGATAAAAATTAATTAAAATACCCCAATAAGGATTTATATAGTTACAATATTATTAAAACTTTATAACCACTTGCTAATTGGCATCATTAATGAAAATTAATGTAGCTACATGCACTTAAGTATTTCACCCCGTAATGAGGAAATGAACAGTGACATGAAATACTACTAATAATTAATACTACATATATTTTCATGGACAAATAGGATGTCCAAGGCTTTGCCAAGAGAAGGAAATAAAATTATTCAGTGTGTGTGTAACATGCAGTGGTAACATGTTAGCATTCTAGCTAGAAATGTTGAGAAGAACGTTTAGTGATACAGATATATCAAGAAGAGATCCCATATCACAGAAGAGACAGTAACAGTGTGGAAACTGAGGCAGAACTTTCTAATACATCTCCCTTTGTTGTGTTGAACAAGTTAATTGCTACGTCTCTCTATCTCAGCTTCACAATTGCTCATACAGGTCTTATCATTTCCCTCTCAATGTGTAGTAAAAAAAAAAAAAAAGTACATAGAGGAATGGGAAACAGGCTTTGACAGTAGAGCTACTTAACTGCAAAGACAAGATGCATCAAAGGACCTGCAGATCTTGTAGGTATATCCTATAACAGCAGTGAAAGCCAGACTTGTTTCTCAGGTTACCTGGGCTTCCTGCACAGTGCATTTGGACCAGCACCATATCAAAAGCAACCAACGTGCTTGGTTGAGAACTACCCTCTAAGAAGCATGAGCGACAGGTTATTGCAGACTTTATCCTTTTCTGAATTTTAGGCACTTCGCTCAGTCTCATCATAACACATCATGATTACAGACCCAAATCTGTCTGGAAGTTATTTATTTATGACCTTCCCTCTGCTATCCCCCTTTAAAGGAATTAAGCCACTTTTTTGGAAATTGGTATGTGAGTTTAGTGATTAGAACAGGCCTTTAAAACTGAGTAGCCCAATTTTTAGTTTACTTATTTTCTTATAATAACTCAAAATTCATCTCCAGCTTCCTGGGATACCCTCCTAAGAAATAAGATAAATTTGAATTTTTTATCAACTGGATGATGTAGAGAATCAAGAGCAAGTACCAGAACACTAGAGCCCATTTCTAACTCGACATCCTAGAACATACCCACGCGTTTTGTCTTATTGTTTTTTCTTGGGTCCAATTAATTAATCTTTCACTCCTTACTATAAAATTTAAATGACTGCAGAGCAGAGAATGTTTCTACTTTAATCTCATTTGTAACATAACAGATAGGACAGTTTCCTGTTATGAACTGAGGAATGTAGGAGCACTTTCCTGGTGCCCTCTTGAAGCTTTGTCATTTAGCAAAAAAAAAAATTTCAAGATTCTACATGTGAAAGAAGGGAAAAAAACTAAATTCCTGCAGGGAGAAATTGAACATAGCTTTCACAGTCCTGGAGGGCTGCTATAACCACAAAGTTACTGTTATAAAGACAGATTCTATCATTACTTTTTCAATCTTGTTCTCTGGAGGGAAGCTAGATGAAAGACTTACATTCTGTAACTTAGATTCACTGTATGTACTCCTCTGAAATGCAGCCATGAGAGCCAGGGATTTAATTTTGTTCTATTTTGTTTCGTTCTGTGTTGTGAGTCCACCCACAGATTTGATAGCTTTTATCAATTTTGTCTTGGGGTGACATAACGAGAATTAGTTGTTATTTGTTAATTACTGTGTGATCTTTGATATAAATTCTACTGAATATGTGAGCTCTTTTAGTGATGTGACTTGTTTGACCATTTTCAGAAATTGCTTGGAGTAAATTGGAAGTTAATTCCCATGGGAGTTAATTTACCTTTCCTATCCAGCGTACCCCACATTCAGGAAAATATGTAACCAAGCACCACTTTTTCATCTGTTTTCTGCTCTTAAAATTGATTGTGAATTTATGCACAGCATTGCTCAAGTTTCCTTACTAGCTGGACACAAAACTTACAATAAAGCTTACCATAGTGAACCCTGCATTTTTCACTGGCTCTCATTATTTCTCCTTTTTCACTCCATGCTTATCTGTAGAATTAGTTTAAAGTATGGTTGCAGAGTTGTATGGCACCTTTTGGCCTGTTCTCATCATATACAATTTAGTGAATGCAATGAAATGAATAAAGTTACCCGAACAGTTAGATGTCATCAAAGGACTAATTCTCTATACTTTATCCTCTGTTTTTGTGTTCTAAGTTTTGACCTTCTTCATGATGACTCACCCTGGTAGAATGTTTTCCCAAGGGATGTTTGTGTACTAGGTGAGTGATTTTATTTCAGATCTCGGTTAGAAAGTCACCTTTTGCCTGTTTACATCGCTTTGGAGAGGTATATTCATCATGGTATTCAAAAACCCTTTTCAGCATCCATTGTATTATCTGGATTACCAAAATAAGCTGCCTTTTAGTACAACATTAATTACACCTAATTTTGAATATTTAACTTGTAGACATTTCCATCTGAGCTGTTATAAGATTTTTTAACTACTACAAAAAGAAAGAGGCAGTTTTGCAGTGAAATTAATCTCATCTTGTATTAGGCAGTTTAATGTAGGACAGAACAGTCCTGGTCTAAAGCACCTATTTCTTTTCATAGACCATACAGAGAGCCAGTGATGAGTATCTCAGATGGAGCCATCTGTATTGTAACAGTCTAAAGTTAAGGAAGATGAATCCAATCCAGAAATGAGAAGTAATGGTAGCATATCTAAGACCACAATAATATGTTTCCTCTCTCTGCTCTTCCAGTTGGAGGAGAATACAGTGGAGCTGGCCACACATCACAAATAAGATAAAAGGCACAGCTAAAGTGAATAGATTAGCACAAAGCCATATGTAGAACTGCTCAAAGCTGCTGACAAATAATGTTGAACTTCTAACAAAATGTTGCAAATCAAAGCCTATTCAAAAAAACATTACAAGATCTGGGCTGGGGAGATGGAGGAGATGGGGGTGGAGGGAAAACAAGTGACATTCATTTAGTAAATTTTTCAGTCAGAAGGCAAGTGTAATCTTAGGCCAATAGCTTGTCCCTTGAGGCTCTTAAATGTTCTCCTATATTCAGCAGAATAGGGTTTACACCACCCTTCCCAACAAAATGATATTTGGGCTGCCTGCTCTCCAATTTACTTAACAGCCTAATATATATTCTACCTTTCTGACTTCTATTAAAATCAGGCTTCTTTTCCATAGTCCTTTAAATACTGTCATTCTACTGTCCATCTTTAAATTATAGGCTTTTCTTCTTCCCTTCCTCCTTCTCCCTTCCTTTCTTTTCTGCTCCACCCTGCATCTCCCAGAGGTATTTGCATTTGTGTGGCAAATACACTGATTCTTTTCACATGGTTTGCTCCAGCATGACATGAACTATTTAACTGTAAATTATTAAGTCATCTGTACTTTCCTGAAATGATTCACAGTGGAATGACAGGAAATTATTCCTAGTGGAATGACAGGATATGATATGATGAAATCATGATTCACATGTAAATTACATGTCTACTGATAGAAATCCGAAGTCCACTGAGAATTCTTCAAAAAGAAAATGCTGCAAGGTTTATCCATTGGGTAGATCATGTATTAATGGATAGCCTCTGTATTAAGTCTGTCCACTTTTAGTTGTTAAACCCCAGGGGCATTTTTTTTTCTTTTGTTGTAGTTTGATGTGAAGGTTTTAGACAAACATAATTTCTAGTCTTCCTACATATATTTTCCCCTCAAGTATCTGATTTGTCAATCACACACAGGGATACATATACATATATATATATATGTGTGTTATATATAAGGTCTGACCGCTAGCTGGCATAATTCACTGTATCTTTATTGCTTGAATGGAATTGTGCCAGTTTGCCCATGCTGATGTTCTGTAGACCACAGATTAAAGTGTACACAGCTACAAAGAAATTGTCATGCTTCTTTATTTTTGTTCTTTCTACAAAGCTGTCTGCACAAATTATCTCTTTGGCTTTCTCTGATTTACTTTAAAAGTGTTACATTAATTTTAAATGCAAATTGCAATAATTAAATTTGACCTTATAAACTATCAGATGTGATGGGAATTTCCCTTCCTGATTTTTTATCTTAAATTGGAAAGGAACCAGATCAAACAAGCAGGGAATTTCAAAGTCAAAACAAATACCATTCATGGCTAGGGACTCTGCTACAATAACAAAAAAGAAAACATATTTATGCATGTGTGTATGTGTGTGTGTGTATAATATAGATGTTAACCACAAGCTGTTCAAAATCTTTAAATTTGTATGTAAAACCAGGAGTAGCTCATCTTTTGTTGTTAAGGAGAAAAAAATCACAAAGTGACCCACATAGATATATTTTTTTCTTTCTTTAATAATGGATACTTTCAGATACCTCCTAAGGTCCTATTCCTCCTGTCATGTTTAAAGGGTTTATTGTTTCCAGAAAAGCTTTTGCTGCTCCCTCTGGAGACTGAGCTGATCTAAGGTAATATTAATTCTGTGCCTCTCTCTTGTCGGAACTCGACTTCAAACGGAATAAATGAGATGAGAGCTGAAAGAGAGGTTATGCAAGCTGTCATCCTCCATTGTGTTGGAGGCATCAATGACTCTCAGAACAAATTAGGTGTCACTCTACTAAATCGCAGTCAGAAAGGCAAATCAGTTTATAGAAGACTTATTTGGTCTCCTGGAAAGCTCTTGCATTCAGAGCAGAGTTAATCTTCCTTTTCTTTCAGTAATTTTAAAAATCCTCATTTTTTATTTCTTTTTAAACAAAGATGAAGCAGAATTTCCTCCTGATGACTCACAACGTTCCCCATACAATTCATGCTGATTAGTTCAGTCTAATTTCTCTCTCTGCAAAAGAAAAAAAAAAGAAAAAAAGTCCCACAGGGGTTTGTTTCACTCCAAAAAGAGAAAAGAGAAATGACTACATATGTTTTATTAGACTCCTTAATTTTGGGATTGTGGCTTGGGAAAGAACACTGTGATAAAAAGAGTATCTGAAGAAAAAAGAATATTTATGAAGCTTGTCAAGTATGAGTTCTTCTAATTTTGCAAAGCTTACTGATTCTAGTAATTCTTAACTAAGTGACTTTCACCCTACAGAGAAGAAACTAGCATTGCTAAACTACCTGGTTAATAGTTCACCTCTGGAACTACTTTTTAGGTTTTTTCATTTTCTTTTAATTTTTTCCCCCAGTAAAGAGGCTAAGTGTTTTTTTGCATCCCAGGCTGCACAAGGAATGTATTTCTTCTACAATCGAGTGATGTGCAGTCAGTTTTTCACTGAGAAAGACATGCTTATCCACTTCTTGAAAGAAGAAAATTGCCATACTTTAACAAGATCAGGACAAAGATGGAATACACCTCACATAAACTGAGGTATCTATTCTAACTCAAGGTTACGTCCGTATGAGCAAGGAGTATGGTGCATCAGGACTAGAGCTGCAGAGTGAAACAGCTGTTGTTGAGGGACGTTTTACATTTAAAAGGGATTTTCTTCATATTAGCTTTAGTCTAGACCTATGAGCTAGGACCCAATAGGTGCTGCAGTACATCAAGTGTGCTTTTGAAGACCATCTTTTAGTTTGCTTCATTTGAAACGCTTAGAGACCCTTCTGTGATGAGAACCAATGTGTAATAACTGAGATCAATCAGGAGATTTGCTTCAAAAGTACACTGTCAAGTAAAACTGAATGGAGATATATCATTTTTTTCTCATAAAGTCCAAGATAACAGATAAGCATAGATGCCTAAAAATAAAGTGGGTCTCAGAAGTCACTGTATTACTATGTAGTTGAAGCTGTGACTTGGGAACCCAGTGCTATGCTTCCAGAGACAAATCACATTTAATTTCCTGAATTGTAGAGAAATATTTATACTTCATCAGGCTTGGACTTCTTAAGTTCCTTACAGCAGACATAAAGAGGGTTAAATGAATAGAATTAAGTTCAGGGAAGCCACCCTAATCTTTCTAGTGCGAAATACCAAGTCAAAATCAGAAATTAACCTCCACTATCAATAGTTAGCTAAACAGCTAATCTTCTCCTTGAGGTGAACACCTAAAAGAAGTAAACCTAAATAGAAAGGAACAAGATATACTCCTTTCCCACTGCAAATGACAGAAATGGATGAGTGAGGATTTGTTACTGAAAGCTCATCCTGCCTGCTTTAAAATTGGGATTTGAAATCACTTCTCCTGTTTTTTTAGCAAAGTGCCAACACAGCAGACGTATTAGGTATTTGAAAATGAGATTTTTCTCAATGATTGCTGTTGACATTTTTCTGCTTCAGAAGATAAACAGTGGGCTTTTGAACCTCCTCAGGCACAGGAGGGAGCTGAACTCAGATCCCCCACATGCTAGAAGGTAGATCTAAGACTTGATTAGTCATAAAAAACCTAGTTAATTCAGCTTCACTCCAGCTTTAAAAAATACAGACTTTTGCCTGAGCTTGTTTGTTTGTTTTTATGAATGAAGAGACAGAGGGATTATGATTGAGCGTCCCAACTGGAAGTAAATTTCTCTTTATGGGCAAAGTTAAGACAGCAAAACCCTGAAAAGACAGGGATCTTCCTCAGCATTTCCTGCAGATTGCCTTAAGTAATTTACTAATCATCGTCCTACCAAATACAAAATCCAGTCTACATATGCTGCCACAGTGTCTAGGAACCTAAAAATTAAGCTTCGTGGTCATCAACGGTACAGGGTCAAAATGTCATCATATGAAGAGCCACATTCCTAGGAAACGTCAGAGAACTCAGTGCCTTAATGTTCATGGAATGTAAAACGCTACTGTAAAATAAGATGTCCAACATAAAAGGAGGAAGTAGGATCAGCTTCAGTGTCAGCACTCTGATAACTTCTTTTTTTCTCAGCACATTTGAAAGGCTCCTGAGCAGAGATGCTTGAATGTAACTAAACATTTTCTATGAACATTCCTTCCAAGCAATAAACACATTTGATTTGACCGTGCTCATACATCATTTATACCCACTTTCTCTTTATATTATGACAAATTAGTTAACTGGAAAGATTATTTGCAGAACATCATTCTTCAGCTCATATTGCAAACTATTTGAAAAAAAGTATTTCATATTCATTATGAGGAGTATCCTCAATGTAGGAGACATGCTTTTATGAGCTTGATTTATATACTATGAGGGTGGTGAGACACTGGAACAGGTTGCCCAAGGAAGTTGTGGTTGCCCCATCCCTGGAATTGTTCAAGGCCAGGCTGGATGGAGCCTTGAGCATCCTGCTCTAGTGGCAGGTGTCCCTGCCCATGGCAGGGGGGTTGGAACTCGATGATCTTTGAGGTCCCTTCCAACCCTTACCATTCTATGATTCTATGATTCTATGATTTTCGGAAAGTGCAGTGGCACTGAGCTGATAATGACAGGCCTGAAATGGTGGGACAAAGGTCCCATCTACATTATTCACACAAGGTCCCCCAGTCCAGCTGCTCTGTGTCACCAAAATCCAGACCCTCACCCTTGGACTGCTGAGCTTGATCCAGTTATTTTATATAGAAGTACGGACAACAGGTATCTGAGAAACACAAGAAACAAGCTGAGAAAAAGTCCTCCTGCTAAGCAGGTGCATGGTGTGGGACCTCAGGGCCCAATATAGTTGTCTCCCATAATTAAGAGTCATCACATCAGTCAGCACTCACAGCATGAACATCAGCAGTGACCATGCTGCACAGATGGAAAGGGAAACCTTTCTTGCTGGAAGTAGTCCGGAAAGCTTCAAAATTCTCTTATATCCTTCTCCCAAGAGAGGGGCCAAAATCACTTTTACTCTCTTTGCAAAAATGGGCTGGTTTCTCATGTGTGGCTATTTCCAGAGAAAAAAGAGATTTCAACACAAAAGGAAATGGAGAAAAATATCTGTACTTAATCCCTTTATCTTTAACTATTCAAAGAGAAAAATGACACAGTCTGTCCATAAGTAGAAATCTGAAAATTTCTGACATAGTGAACTATATACATAACTGCGAACATGTTTCTTTCTCAGACGTTTCCAAAGTCTTGGTCTGCCAAAGGGATTTCTAGAGCTGTTAAACAATAATAAATAAACAAAAGGGGATTTCTTGGAGAAAGGAGGGGGTGGGGGTGGGGGCGGAGGGAAGAGAGGGAAGAAGGGGAGGGAGTGGGCAACCCAGTGTATTTACCACACAAATTGTATTCAAAGCATTGAGATAAACTGAGCATGCTGATGCTTAACCACACTTATGGTTTCACTTATTTGATGTGCTCATGAAGCACATCAAACATGGGCTGAAAATCAGTGAAAGATGGGAAACAAAGGGAAGGAATAAATAGTCAGTGGCACAAGGTGAACAGTGGGATGCCTCGCCTCATTGTTCTGCATTAGATCTCGTGTTTGAAATCTGTATTAATGATCTTGAAAGAGGGTAATACTGAGGTTAGCAAAACTTACAGATGACACAAAGTTATTTAGCTAGCATGGGCCAGAAAGATCCATGAGGAACTTCAAAGAGACTTAGCTAAACCATGTGAGGACTAAAGTGAGGGCAAATGAAGTTCAATGCCAATAAATGCAAAGTAAGGCATACTGAAGGGAAAAAAATAAATTAAACTGCTTGTACATCTGACAGGGGTCTACATTCACTGTCTCAACCCAGTAAAGGGATCTGGGTATCAATGAAGACAGATTTCTACACTATATGCAGCTGCAGTTTTAAGAAAAAAATTCAAACAAGATGTGAGGCTTCATAGGAACTGAGATGGGGAATGATGCAGTAAATACTACACACCTAATTTATGAATTGAAATGTGGTCTCATGTGGAAAATTTTGTGAAGCATTATTACATTACCATAAAACCAGAATCAGAAAAAGATAAAAAAAAAGTTCAGCAAAATTAGAAAGGATTTACCTGTGACAGATAGAAGTGAACCATGCCCTAAAAAAAAATAAAAAAATAAAAAATCTGTCATGTAGAATGATTGGGAAGAATGCCCTTTGAAAGGAGAGAGACAAAAAAGACATAACGAAAGGATAAAAATAAATTGCTTAGAAAAGATAAATTAGGTGCTTCTCTTCTCCCCAGTTTGTGGCAGAACAAGAGAATGTGCAATAAAATTAAGGAGGGTAGCAAGTTCAAAACAGATAAAAGGCAACAGTGCTCTTTTTTTCTACAATGAGCAATTAAGCTAGGGAACCTTCTGACACACTGAAAGTAAAAACTAAGGGACATTTCAAACAAACATTTAAAAAAATAACAAGGATTGTTGAAACTGGAATAAAAAAGCAAATTTTTTGTTTGGAAGTATTTGAGAGCTCTTTTTGCAAAGCCAGATTTCTTAATCTTCCCTTTGTAGAGTTCTCCTGTCCCTTAGTTTGTCTGTGTCCAAATCCCACGATCTTTGTAGGAAAAAGACCCTGAGGATCTGGCATCTCGTGTTGGGTTAGTTCACTTGGCATGATTTCTATATTAGAGAGTTGTGCTCCCTGAGCACCAACCTTCATGTCCTGCACACAGAATATATGTATTTTATATATATGTATTATATATATATAAAAAATACCTGGCAAGTCACGGAGACAAGACAGTGGGGTAGATGAATTAAAGATCTGACCCAGTATGGCAACATGAACATTCTTCTAAGATCTGTACAGAGCCAGGCTGTCTATACTAGCACAGCTTGTTATTACTTGTCCTCCCCCTCTACTGGACTGCTTGCTTCACCAAATCATCAATTTTTATCTTTCAGACTGCAGCTTTATGGAGTGGAGGTATGATGAATGTCTTTGTGTTTGTAGGCTGAAACACAATGCAGCTTCCACCTCATTGAAGCCTTAGGTTGTACTAGTCAGGAAAACGTGAAACTTCAAAAACTTGGGGCAGTATCAGTCCATGCCAGGGATGGAGCAAAAGAGACATATTCCTTCCTTCAAATCAAGAGTGTCAACCAAGCATACCCCAACACCTAACACTGCAAGTGGTCACCCAAACCTCTGCTGTCTGACTGCTCTCTGAGACCCGCCTGTACAGTCATTAAAACAGAAATGGCATCTGACAGCCATGAACGTCGTTTCACTTCCAGCTTCCTCAGTAATCTCCTCCTTTCCACTGCCCTCCCACTCTCTGTGTGGTGAGAGAAATATTTTTTCAGAACTGTCATTTTAAGGAATAAAATACTTGCACCATTAATAACTGTGTGCACTTTGCCCCAGCTGAATGAATACCTCCTTTGTTAGCATAGAAGCAAATGATACACAGTTAAGTAGAAAGAGGCTACCTGAATGCATTTATTTCAGCTACTATTTCTGTATTATGATAGCCTGTTTCCAGTAGATGAAAGAAACCTGGCAATGTTGTTTTTTCGCACTGTGAGAAGCACAAACATGATTTAAATGCCCCCTCAAAATATTCATGCATCAAAAAACCGTTGAAGGCTCAGTCTATTCTCCAGCTGGCTTTCAGCCAACATTGTTATGTTGTTGCTGCATCATGACGGAAACAGCAGACAGCAGAAAACAACAAACAGCAAAGAAGACAAGCCTTTAAAAACAAATCTAAACAACAAAGAAAGCCCACTTTAACACTATTTATAATTTCAGTAATGGTGAACTCATTGATAATTGTTCATATATTGATTTAGTTCTACAAAATGACATTTTAAACGCTTCTAGGATTTCTAGGATTCTAGGACTTCTAGGATTCTGTTTGCAGGGTGTTTCTAACCCTCAGCCTTGTGGCTTTTATTTTATTCTGTGTAATATATATACAATGCATGGATGGATTTCTCAGTTGATGGAAGTACTGTAGCTTCATTGATGCTGACAATTAGCTCTTTCATAGTTAAGGTCAAGCACGTAAGCAGATTAAAAGGAAATGAAATTTTTCTCAGTATCTGCTGAGGCTTTTTGCATGAGAAATGGTGAAGAATCTTGCTTCAAGCCTTTAATGTCTTCATGAGCTCATCTCTGAGAAAAGTATCAAGTTTCTACTTAGAGGCTCAGGTAGGAAGAGACCGTGGGTAAGTTATTCCAATACTCAGTTGTCCTTGACTAGTTTGTCATTAAAAATTCTCATGGTGAATGGAGAAGAGTTTTCACAGAACACAAAGAAAGACCCTATGTTACTGAATTTGAGATGATAACTTAGCTAGCATGCTAGCATACCCTTTGGTTTTCTGAGTACCCTATCGTGGATGTCTATGATTAAATGCATCTACCTGGCATGGTTACCCATACCTCCTATGCAGTCAGTACACAGACAGATATCCCTGAAGATAAATAAAGAGCAATCCTGTCCATCTTTCTCTTTCCGTGCAAGTGACACAGAATCCCTCACAAACAACCATGTCATCATCCCAGGAAGCAGGTAGTGCAACTTCTGGTTCTACTGAACCTGAAGTGCTTCAGACACCCCTTTAACGACAAAGGTATTGGCAATCCATGTTCACTGTGTTGAGTTTGAGCCACCATACACTCAGAACTGCAGCAATACTGAGGCCCACAGGAGGACAGCCAAGAAAAAACCTGACTGCAATTTGATAGTTAGAACATTCTGCTTGGAAAAGGCAAAGCAGGATTTCAGTTTCAACTCTACAAGTGTTATATCTGTATTTTATTTTCAACCTCCATTTAATACTGTATATATATATCTGTAGGTCTACCTCTATGGTATATGTCTATGGACATGTATAAGCGTAAATCTGGGAGCAAGAAATAACATTCAGAATTCAAGCAGCCTTGACTGGACCATCAGTCTAGGATCAAGAGCAACATGAATGACAGAACCTCCACTACCATAAGAGAACTGCTGGTGGGAGGCAGGCATTTATTTCTCCAGGACAAGTCCTTATGATAGTGTACAGAGGAGTATATATAGAAATGTGCTTTTAGGCTGAGGAGGAAAATGCCTAATGAGTTTAGATGCCGATAAGTTTTGGTAGTTCTGCAAAATATATGAAGTGGTTTAGATTTATGCAGTTTGATTTCATCTAGAATTTGACAGATTGACCCAACTTATTTCTTGGGTTTAGCTCTCCAGTGCACGTTCTGCTCTGGTGATTTCCAGCCTCTGTCTCTAACTCACCTCCATTTTTTGCAAGCATGGTGACCTGGAGAGTTCTGCGATTTCTGCTTCAGGAATGCAACACATAGGAACTATGCAAACAAAAACCATTTGGTTAATGCTTAGTGGGAGCATAGCTTCCCATAATACTTTGCTGTTTGCCCTTCAGCACTTTGTCTCACTCATGAATTTATGGGGAATTCATTGTCGGAGATCAGCTTCCTGGTCTTGTTGTCTTTCAGGAAAGGCTGGGCTTTCATTTTAGGCCTATGAGCTATGTTGCTGGTCGATGGATACCTCCACATTGCCAACTGAAAATCATCCAGAAGTCAGCTGTAACTGTTGTGCTGTACAATTATACTGTTATTGAAGGATTCCACACATTGGCTTGGTAATTCTAAGAATCCATTTCTATCAGAAAATTCCCAGTTATGTTTCTTAGATATTATGAATTTCAGCAAGTTTTATTGTGATGAAAGATGTATTCCAGTAGCTTTTTAAAGCATCAAGACTAAGATTCATCTCATCTAATATCATGCTTATGGCTGGCACATCTTAAGCTAGGACCCTAAGCACCCTCTTTTCCCTCTTTAAGACATGTGAGGGAGACACCTCCACGCAATCACTCAGACCTTAGGTTGTACAACTCACCTATTGCAGCCACTCTTTTATAACTGCTGGTAAGGAAGCTTGCAGTATGACTGCCCCCTAATTTAGGGGTCTCATGTAAAAGACTAAATGCAGAAGAGTTGAAGTCACAGACAGATGAGGAGTCCCATTTCTTTTCTTTATTAGACCTTTAATATGGCATGAATCAAAGGAAAGCAGAAGGCATCATAGCTCCAATGTTATAGCATCTGATATACTGTGCTTTGGGCACCCTCATATTCAGGACAGTTGCTTAGCAACTGGGATACAGGCTGAGGATGCAGAGTGTGGGATCTTTTCTCTGCCCGTCACAATTAGCATGACTTGGATAAATTACTTCACCTTTCTGTATTCTTCTTTCTCTTTGCAGATTTATTTGTTCTATCTCTTACAAAATGTTTCAACAACTCCTTTAAAGATACCACAGACTTCAATTAATGAACTAATTCTTACTTTACAAAGCTGCAGATTCTTTACAATGGGGCTCAGGTGTCATTTCCTCTTACTACCTGTCTCTCACAGGTAGTTGCCTTCTCCTTAGCTACATTCATCCCAGATACAAAAGAGCCTGCATATCCACTATCTAGGAATGGAGGCATTTCAGCAGGGAAGTGTTTTTCCACCGTATGTGTAAATTTCTGAACACAAACCCTTTTCAAAAATCTAAGCTGGCATTTGGCAGAATGTCACTAGACTTTATATGATAACACTGTCCAACTAGACATATTAGGAGAACAGAATCTGCAAGACAGCATAATTTTGGCTCTGTTACATATTCATACTACTACTACTACTACTACCACCAGCAGAAGCAAATAAAGACAGGTGGAAGGACAGTGGGGCTAACATTAAACCTTCGTGAGGGCATTCTTTGCTTGACTGATGGTTCGTAACCATTCAACATGGAGAGTGAGCTGCGAAGTTTTGTCATCCAAGTTAGGAGCTCTGGCTGATCGGCAGATGAATGAAGAGTTGGCACCAAAGTCTGTAACCCTTTGATTTCTTGGTTGTTTTCTGCATCCTGATCTCACTGCAGCTGCCACCTCAAAGAACAGGGTGAGAGTAATTGTGTTGGCTTGCCTCCAAAGCCCAGAGGAGTAGTCACTTGCTTCTCTCCCAGATTATCTACCAGGCAAACAGAAAGGTTAATGATGTAGAGCTTGATTACGCTAGTATAAAGAAAGCAGTCAGCTTGATCCAAAATTCCTTATTGTGTGTATAAGGGAGATATGTTAAAAGGACTCAGAACTGAAATACATTGTCTTCTCTATTCTGTCTTTGAACAGAGGAGTATTTGCCTTCTGGCAGGTATGGTTTTGGAAACAATAGCTTTTTTCCTGTGCATACATATTTTTGCCTGAAACTTGTCCTTTAATTTTAAGACATTTACAAAAGTTTTGCTGTTCAGAAAGTCAGTCTTCTTCAAGAAATATCTGCAGAAAAAAACATTTTAATGTATTTGTCCCTGGAACAGATTGAACACAATTAGTCGACATATGTACATGTAAACATGTGTCCTTATATATATATGCATACATACATACATGCATGTGTGTGAGAGACAGAGTGTGTGTGTGCATCTGTGTATACACATATATGTCTATGACATAAGCTATGATTTCTGATGTTCTTTTTCCATATTAAGGCAAACCAAGCCTATCAAGTAAAATCCAACAGCACCTCCAACAATCCCACAGAAAGAGGAGAGGAGAGGAGAGGAGAGGAGAGGAAACCGAAAAAAACCTAAACTAAAAGCAATCAGAAACTGCCAGCTGAACAAATCAATTAAAAAACAAAGCTACAGATAGGGAAGGTAACAAAGAGTTTAACATGGTTAAAGACAGTAGAGTGTATAAAGGTGTTTATAAAGGTTGATCTTCTATTTTTAACAAGAGTCTGCTTTGTGGAAATATTTAATATTAAAACAAAAAAGCAAACAAGTAACTTCAAAAACCTATGAAAATGGAAATCTGCCAGCCTTTGGTTGAAAACCAGAATCTTGTGGACCAAGATTGAAATACTGAAGTCAAAGTCCAATATATTTTTCTCCACAATGGTTCATGGATCTGATAGTTCAGAAGTGTTTTCCTTGCCTTCTTCCATGTGTCAAGGAAGGATTCTTTGGCTGACCCATATCTCCTTTGATATTTGATGACGAGGAATCCCTTTGTCCCCCCCACTTCCTTCACTAAAAATTGGCTTCCCAAAAATTCAAACTTTCCATAGGACAGAAAATTGCATTCTGATTTGCTTTACATTTTAGCTATTTTATGATCAAAGACCTGGTAAAAAAGAAATGCATAAAAATCTGTTATTTCTGTTCTCCTGCCGATTCCTCATTACTGTAGATAATCACTCAGTTAATGTGACTTGCAGCTAGATTTAAATGCACTTATCTAGGAAGTTTCCACTTTGTCTTTTTATATTATTCCATGTTCTTAAAAAAAATAAATAAAAAAAAGTTAACTTCAAAATACAAAATTCAACTAAGCTGTGGTGCATTTTTTTTTGTTGTTAGGGTCTTGGGTACTTTTTTTGGTTCTTGCTTGTATACAAGTCTTTACTGTTAACTAGATTATCATTAAATAATTACATTTAGCAATTTATCCTTGCACTTTTACTTTCATTTTTGTTGTTTTAGTCCAGGCCAATCGTGTCTGTACGGTGTTTTTCATCATGCTTGCAGATCTAAAACCTGGGACTCAGCATGGTGAAATCCCAGCCTCAGTGCAGGTGTGATCTATGTCGTGCTATGTATCTTAAGGTACAAGATGAAAAACATCTGTGTCAGTGTTTCAATGGCTAGTGGGGAAGAAAACACCATGAAAAAAGAACGAAATCATAGGTCAAATGAATAGTATTTTCTGTAATGGGGAACAGTATAGTCATACTCACAACAACTGAGAAAGGAGGAAGATTTTTACCACATAAGGGCCTAAAGACTAAGATAAAAAGAGCTCTATTCATAAGCAAGAGAGATACAAGTGCTAGAGGAGTGAGTGAGGAAAGAATTCAGGATAAATATCGTGAAGTAGCTATGGGAAAAACTCTTCACAAACACAGAAAACCTTATGAAAAACAGAAAGGACAGGAAAGATGCCACCAACATTGCCTAGAAGTCAAGAGCTGCCAAGTCAAGGCAGGCTTTAAGAACTAAAAAGTCAGGAAATGTCATTCTTCCTAAACATCTAGTGAGGCCTAGGGGCACAACAAAAGAAATCCACTACAGCTGCATGGCAATTGGCAAATTCCTGTTTTCATGCTATGTGCCAAACTCCTTTCTCTTTTCTTCTCTAATTCATTCATCAGTACATGGAGGTAATCCAGACACTGAAGTGACTTTTGTGCTAAACCATCAATTAGAAGACAACCCTTAGTTCTTGACAGGAGGACTAATATTTAAGAAAATCTCAAAATCCAGAGTAGAGGGTAAAGGAACTAAGGTTGAGATGAGAAGGTAGCAGAAAGTGGGTGAAAAAATGAGGCCAATTTTCTGAAACATGCAGGTTTAGTTATTATCCTTAGAGCTATAGCATGAAAACAGACAACAAAGGTGAATATTATGCCATCTGAAATCAATGTAATCCTATTGTTTGGAGTAAATAGGGTTTTGAGGCTCCATAAAAAAAAGAAACTCAAAGGAAAAACATTAATAACTGTAATTTTTGAAACATAAATGATGAAGTGTGATGTGTGTTGAGGGAGGAGGGCAGGGGGGAAATGGTGGTGCATGAAACACTTATATTTTCACTTAACTGACAACAAATATGGTTCTGCTTGATATCCAGAAGTCAGGTAGGACTATGGGCTTTCTGAATTGACCTACAAGGCACTGAAGAAACAGGAAAGAAAAAAAAAAAAAAGTGTTATTCCCTCCACTGTTACATGCATGTCCTTCTGCATGTAGCAGCCGTCATACCTCTGGAATAAGACGTAGCACTTTTCAAGACATTGTGGCTTACGGCTTGCTACTGAAAAACTTCCTGGTGGCCCAGGTATGCCAGGATGTAACATAACCCACACTTTCAGCCCGCACTGTGGTGTGGGCAGGAAAACTGGGAGCAGCTGTCACTGAAAGTACTGTGAGTGCATGATGCTACTCAGGGACTCCCCTCTGCAGCAGAAGTCCTCTAGGGGCTGAATTCAGCGGTTTTACAGGTGTTTTGTGTCTCTGAAGTGTGTTTCTTGTGCTTTCATGTAAGGCAGAGCTGACACCAGGGAGGAAGTATTTCTTAAAGAGGGGAAGGAATTTAGCATTCCTATTCATTCACTATCTTTGTTTTACCCCTGCTAATTACCCCTCTGGAACTGAAGTGAACAGAACATTAAGCCACTTCTCCTTACAGGATGAGGGATTTGAGTGAATTAACTTGCCAGAAAGATACCTGCAAGACACATTCCCTTAAGAAGAACATCTTCTCTACTCCTTTGAATGAAGGCAAATACAGAAGATCACCGAAGTGATTGCTTTTTACATTTCAGTTTCTATTTGTAACATTTGATGACATTGGAGCAAGTTAATTTAGGTCTTAAATTCAAATGTTAAAAAAATAACCTTTTCAGAGCTTGACATTAATACGGAACTTTTCTTTGTTATTTTCATTCTCTCATCTTTAAAGGTGACAAATAAAGGTGACTGCATCAGCAGTGTTTATTACTGCAAATGGCAATATGGCATGCTTGACAATAGCCTATGAAAACAGGGAAAAGAAATGAAAGTACGTTTTTTTGTGTACAGAGCAGGCGTTAGATAGGGGACTTCAGGATCGCTGTTCCACAGAGCCTGTTTCTTCTGTTATTTGTCTTTCTTTCATAAACTCACCAGAGTGTCACTAAGTATATGTTTAAATGTGCTCATGGCCCCCAGGCATTACCCTACGCCTAATAATCTCTAAGCAAATACGTTGCATGATAGTTACAAAGCAAGAAAGGTAGCCTGCCTTCATTTAAAGTAGTATAAAAAGCTCACGTAGATTTAAGAGGATACAGTATTTCACTCCAGATGTTCACAGTTCTTCTAGTTATAGTGAAGTTCCTAGTAGCAGGTGTGACATTCATATATTAAAACCTTTACTTTAATAAGAAAATGTTCACATGATTGGCATCAGATAACAAGAGCAAAATCAAGATAATGAAAATGGTAATAGACTTAAAGGACTCAAGGACTCTCATATAGCCCTTTTATCAATAGTTCTCAGTTTCCTACAGAAGAAGTAATAATCTTTATGTTTGTTTTGCACATTAGGAGTTTGAAGAGGTTAGTTTCACTAGATTACCCATCTAACTCCTTTCTTTAAAATTAATGTTTAAATGGTTTTCAGACCATAACATCTTTTCCCTTGCTTAGGATGCCAGCAGGATAGCATTAGCACATTTTTTGATTCTTAATAATAAAATAAACCAATTAACCAAAATTAACCAAACCAAATCATTGTTGGCTCTACTGCTTGGGATGAAGTGAAATCCCAGATGACAGATATAGGACTCAATGTCTAATATAGAATCATAGAATGGTTAGAGTTGGAAGGCACCTTAGAGATCATCAAGTTCCAACCCTCCTGCCATGGGCAGGGACACCTCCCACTACAGCAGGTTGCTCAAAGCCCCATCCAGCCTGGCCTTAAACACTTCCAGGGATGAGGCATCCACAATTTCCCTGGGCAACCTGTTCCAGTGTCTCACCACTCTTACAGTAAAGAATTTCTACCTAACATCTAAGCTAAATCTCCCCTCTTCCAATTTAAAACTGTTACCCCTTGTCCTGTCATTACACTTCCTAAAAAAGAATCCCTCTCCAACTCTCCTGTAGGCTCCCTTCAGATATTGGTAGGCTGCAATGAGATCTCCCCGGAGTCTTCTCTTCTCCAGGCTGAACAACCCCAGCACTTTCAGTCTGTCTTCATATGGGAGGTGCTCCAACCCTCTGATCACCTTCATGGCCCTCTGCTCAACCTGTTCCAACAGGTCCATGTCCTTCCTGTGTTGAGGACTCCAGAGATGGACACAACACTCCAGGTGGGGTCTCACGAGTGCAGAGTAGAGGAGTAGAATCACCTCCCTTGACCTGCTGGCCACACTTCTCTTGATGCAGCCCAGGACACGGTTGGCTTTCTGGGCTGCCAGTGCACACTGCTGGCTCATGTTGAGCTTTTCATCTTCACATCCACCAACACCTCCAAGTTCTTTTCCTCAGGGCTGATCTCCAGCCATTTTCTGCTCAGACTGTATTTGTGCCTGGGAGTGCCATGTCCCAGGTGCAGGACCCTGCACTTGGCTTGTTTGAACTTCATGCGGTTTTCACGAGCCCACCTCTCAAGCCTGTCTGGGTCCCTCTGGATAGCATCCCTTCCCCCCAATATTTTGACCATGTCACCGAGTTTAGTGTCATCGGCGAACTTGCTGAGGGTGCATTCTGTCCCACCGTCCACGTCAACATCTTCAAAGATGTTGAACAGCACTGGTCTCAGTACTGACCCCTGAGAAACACCACTCGTCACTGGCCACCAAGTGGACATTGAGCCATTGACCACAAGACTGTGAGTGGGGCCCTCCAGCCACCCAGGACAGTGTCAAATGCTTTGCATAAGTCCAGGTAGATAACGTCTGTTGCTCTGCCTCTGTCCACCAAGTCTGTATTGTGCCTGGGAGTGCCATGTCCCAGGTGCAGGACCCTGCACTTGGCTTGTTTGAACTTCATGCGGTTTTCACGAGCCCACCTCTCAAGCCTGTCTGGGTCCCTCTGGATAGCATCCCTTCCCCCCAATATTTTGACCATGTCACCGAGTTTAGTGTCATCGGCGAACTTGCTGAGGGTGCATTCTGTCCCACCGTCCACGTCAACATCTTCAAAGATGTTGAACAGCACTGGTCTCAGTACTGACCCCTGAGAAACACCACTCGTCACTGGCCACCAACTGGACATTGAGCCATTGACCACAAGACTTTGAGTGTGGCCATCCAGCCATCCAGGACAGTGTCAAATGCTTTGCATAAGTCCAGGTAGATAACGTCTGTTGCTCTGCCTCTGTCCACCAAGTCTGTAGCAGCATCGTAAAAGGCCACCAAATTTGTCAGGCATGATTTGCCCTTGGTGAAGCCATATTGGCTGTCTCCAATCGCCTCCTTATTTTCCAGATGCCTTAGCAGAGATTCCAGGAGGACCTGTTCCATGATCTTACCAGGCACAGAGGTGAGACCGACTGGCCTATAGTTCCCTGGGTCTTCATTTCTTCTTCCTTTTTTGAATATCAGGGTTATGTTCCCCTATTTCCAGTCAGTAGGAACTTCACCAGATGGCCACAATTTCTTAAATATGATGGAAAGTGGCTTAGCTCTGCCAGCTCCCTCAGGACCCATGGATGGATTTCGCCTGGTCCCATGGACTTATGCACCTTCAGGTTCCTTAAGAGGTCTCAAACCTGATCTTCTCATATGCAGCTCTGTAGAACAGTGTCCCAGACATAAAACTTTTTCCATTACAAATCAGGAATGTGCTACAAACCAGGTAAATGAAAAAAAGTGGTGATATCTTTTTGCCTGAATCAAAGGATCAGAGCAGGGGAGGAGACACCCACATCAAAGCAAGCCTGACATTTGTCAAAGGAACGTTTTCATTGCATTGCTGTGCGACAGATGAGCAATCAGATGTCCAGTAATCCTATGTTGTTTGGTTTTTTATTTTTATTTTTTAAATCTGAACCTGGTAATTTGTCATGAAAATGAAGATATATCATTAACATTTTTATAAAAATATGCAGTTGTTCACCAAAAAGAAAGACCTGCTGTCCATCGTCACAGAAGCCATCTAGATTTCTGACCAATGTCCTAAAACTTAAGGTCTAGAATCTATGTATGTGTATGCATATGTGTATGCGTGTGTGTGTGTGTGTGAGAGAGAGAGTGAGTCAGTGAGTGAAGAGGGCTCTTTTGCTAATTTTTAGGTTTCCAGTTTGAATTGTACCATTGATACATTTTGTGATCCTGAAACACTTGAAGTGTACCACATGAACACCTATGAATATCTTCCTGAAGTTTCTAACCCAACCATTCCACTACTGTTTTGTCTGAGACTTTTCTTGTTCTTGCTCATTAAGACCAGGAATTCCAGATTTGATCTCTCATACGGAAAGTTTCTATGAAAACACTTCATTACAAGGAAAAAGGTGGAAAAAAGTTCGGCTCTGGCCAATAAACACTTTCATAAAACACCCCTATAATTTGCAGAAAACAACTAGCTGGCCATGCTGATCAAGAGAAACCCAACTACTCCCAACTCGTTCCAGAGTAAGACAGTATTCCTCTGCTTGGTTTCCATATCAAGATTAGCCAGGCCTATAAAAGAGCAATTACATCACTACAAAGCATTTTAGGTTTTGATCCTATGAACTGAACTGCTGGAGTCATAAAACAGCACTCATCCTCCCTTTTTTCTTGGGGTGCTTTTCTATTGTGAGATGTGCAGTTAGGATTATGAGACTGATATCTAGCAATTTTTAGTACACCTAACATGTGTGTGTTTCTGATGTCTGAAAGCATGTGAGTCATCATAATGGCTTCAGGTCGTAAGCAACATCAATGATGAAAACATTAAACCACAAAAAGAAGTTACTCTTATAATGGTTCATTTACCCTGGAGAAAAATAAATAACTAGATGAAATCTCTTTTAATAACTAGGAAGGATTATCATGGACAATTCATTGCATCTGGCAGACATTTGCAGACTACCTCCTAGAGGATTATTAGGCCTACATCTTTATGAATGGCTGGATGTATTTCTTATTCTTTTATTTACAGTTATGTTACAATTCACTTTCTTAAGATTCAAGGCAGAGAGGTCTGTGGCCCAAAAAGCTTGACATTTCACCATGGACAGAGAGGATGAGAGAGATTAGAGGAAGGAGAATAACAAAAGACAATATAAATGAAGTTGAATCAGTTAATGATAAACAGCACAATGACACTTTAGCATTATTTTCTCAGAAAGTTAGACCTTATCCATAATTAAACCTTGAAAGTTTGGTTGCTCTGTGTATCACTAGTATTACCTTTGAGCCCTCCAACTAGCCAGTTCAGAAGGCTTGCATTTTTATGAAGCCAAAGGGGTGTTAGCTGAAACTGTATCATTTTACCTACATGAAAATGATCAAGAATGCAGGAAGGATTGAGACCTTGCAAGTGCTGATTTGGGTGACAGCTAAGAGGAAGCAAATCTTGGATTCAGCAGCAAAATCATTGATTGGGGTTTTACACATCTAACATGGGACTGGAAATTTTGTTCCATGAGGGAATTGCCTAGGTATAGCACTGCTGAGTGCTGCCACACAGAAACCCCTTTGGGCACACGCCACTTAGGATCATTTAGCAGCAAGTGCTGAAGTGGCAGAGAGTTTAGGTTTTCTTTCCCCAACAGGGAAGCTGAGCTACAGAAACAGAAATACTTTGTAGACTTGTCAACAGTGGATAAAATATCATTTCAAGTGCGATGAGAAATACTGTAAACAAACTGCAATTTGTATGCTGTACTGTAAGATGAAAGTCAGTTTAGTTGCTTAATAATCTCATTCTGAAAATCCATCATGAAAGACAAGTGACTATAGGTCCCATAAACAAAAAAATGCAGCTTTTAAAGTTCCATTGGCAACTTCAGCTACCCTCTTCAGAAATTTAATTCCTTTTAAATATCAGTGTGATATATACTACACCCACAACAAATATAATCTACATTATTAGGTAAAACAATAGAAAACTGTTGTTGATATCAATAAGTATAGTTTCTGCCCCTCTTTTCCTTAAGTGAATATTCATTTGTCAGTTTCTTATACAAATCATCCCAAAAAAATGTGTCTCCAAGGGAAATCTGAAGGGAGGCAATGGCCTCATGAGTCAGTTCAGAGAGAGGGCTCTTCATGTGAAGCTTCATGAACAACATAGGACATCTATGTGAGTGGGTGATCAGTGGGAAGAACAATGTATGTGAGGAAAAGGTGAAGGATCATTGGGATATTATTATAACTTCTATAATAGTTATGAAACCAGTCAGAGAAGTCTCTGCACTAAAATTATTTATTTGCAATAACTTAAAGAAAATAGGGAGATATAGATGATTGAAGGAAGTAAAATATACTGGCTATCCTTGAAAGGAAAAAAAAAGGAATTTTGAGAATTATTAGCACAGTTAGCAGTGATTTGCCAAAGAAACTGTAATTTTTTTTAAAAATATGCTTATATTTCTGCGAAATAAGATGACAACAATTGCAGCAGATCTGGCAAAACATCAAATAATCTTCTCTTTATAGTATATAGGTAGAAAGAGTGGTAGGTGTGAAACATATTGATTTTAAAATGTCTTTATACTTGGTCCTTTGTGGCATTCTCACAGGGAAATAAGAACATTTAAGATATAGTTCAGGTACAAAACTGGTCTTAAAAAGTTACATTCTTATGTGCATGTATCACAGAAGTCTCTTGCAGAAGATTATTTGATTTGATTATGAATTACTTCACTGGTGAATGTCCGTATAGGTGTATACAAAGAAGCTCTGTGGAAAAACATAAAGCAAGTACTCTGTATGATGGGATAGGAATTCAATCTGATTTTGAGAAGCTGGAAAAACTGATCTGAATGTAGAAGACATTGCTGATATGGGAAAAGCAAGGAAAATATTTTTTTTGCTTGAAGAAGAGAAGATTGATAATTTTTTTCAATAGGAAAAAGAAATCACATAATTTGGCTAAGTAGTTATTTAGAGAAGGTTAAAAATTGACTGGGAGAAAAGACAACAAGGAACAAAACAATGAAAAATTCATCTTTTTTGAAGGATACATAGGAACAGGCTACAGGCTACTGCTCTGTCTCTGGTTTTGGATTATTATTAGGCACAAGCTAAGCAAAAGCCCTTTAGAGATATACGTTTGATCACATTACTTTAGTGAGAGACAAAATAAACTGGTCTCTTTTGGTCCCTTCAAGCTCCATGTTCTTGTGACATTACACTTTTATGGAGAACTTACCAGCTCAATTTATACAGCCTGGAGAAAATATGCGGAGACTTCTGAAGTTGTAAGCAATGGAGAAATGTCAAAGATAAAGAACAGCTCCTGAGTCTGGTAAGAGAAGGAGTCTTGTTATAAAGGAGAGAGGTGAAAAAGAGATGAACGCCCGTAGAAGGCATACTTGCTCTTTTTTGCCACTACATGGTGAAAGCATTATGCATGTGAAACTACCTAAATTAGCATTGGTATTTTTTTTGTTTGTGAATTGTAGAAGGAGGTGTCAGAAAGATCACTTAAAGATATGATGTCAAGAGACAGGAGGAGATGACCTACAGTTTTTGATTATAAAGGCTATGCTGAGTGAATGTTACAAATAGCCCAGGCAAAGGATGCAAATGAAAAAGAAACAAGACTACAAGGGAAGGCTCCTTAAAGAAAAAGCTGTGCAACCCTTATAATTCTGAAAAACAGTGAAGAATTGATTTCCATGTAATGCTTTAAAAATTGTTGTTACGAGCTGCACCAAAGAAACTCAAGCAAGCTGAAAAACAACCTGATCTTCTAATCAGTGAAGTAAGGCTGTGAGTAAAGGTGCTGATCAGAGAGAATTCATGCTAGCTGACATAATTGTAGAGTACCAATGAAGAAATCATTGACATTTTCCTCATCAAGTAAAGGCAAGGAATTCTGGATTGATAAGAATGATCTCAGCTTTCAACAGAAAAGCGCAATGTGCCTCCTCATAGTCTGCTCAAAACTGGAATGCATAAACCGCTATAGGAGACTTCATCTTTCAGGCTCTATGCGTGCATTGCATGAGGGGTTGACAACACAATGAACTCCACACAGAAAATGATGGCACAAAACATAATCGAGAGCAGCCCGCAGGAGTCTCAAAACCTCTGTGGAAGTGGAACAGAGACTTGAGGAGTGGTACCTGTCTTTGTAAAAGCTTCTCATTATCTGGGGGGTGGATGCAGCAGAGAATCTGCCTTACTGTCTCATACTGTCTTGCATGAGGAGAATTTTACCAATTTCCAACAGCTGCAGATCTTGTTAAATTAAGGTGAAATTCAGTGTCATGATAAATATCACAGAGATTGCGCACATCTTGCTTTCTTTTGAAAAGAGGTAAGTCTTACGGAAGTAAAGCTTCATGCTTCAGTTACATTGCTCTTGTGACTGTTAATTCATCCCATTACATGCCATTAATTCATTGTCCTTTATTCACCTGGAAAACTAAGAAACCATCACATGACAATACATGTGTGTGCACGTTCATGTGTGCACACAATCTCTGCCCAGAGTCAGAGGGTCAGTTCAGAAGCTTCAAATCTGAAAGACTGTGAAACAGTTCAAAGAGATAAGAATTTTAACAAAACACTAGTTTCCAAGGTATAGAAAATATACCTATATGTTATAGAGTGATAAAAGTTTCGTCTGCATCCATTTGTGCTGGAAATACAACGCTGAGCAATACAGTCAAGGGAAATAGACACTGGCCTAGTTGTAGTGATGCAAGCTACGCAAAATAACTTATAAAATCCAGTTTGCAGTCCCTGCTCTATCTGTAATTCACAAATAAGAGTTAGTATATTTTTAATTCTAACTGCTACAGGAAATCCCCTGACCAGATTGGTTTCTTTTATACAAGAGTCATAGAATCCCATCCGGCTGAGCTGCACATAATGCAAGGCAGATTTTGAGTCTGTCTGGCAATGCTTTTTAAAACCTTTTCTTTTTAAATAGTGTTACATACAGTGTTTATCTGCAGATTACAGGAAAAATCCAGATTAGGCATCCAGTTTAGTTTGGAAATATTTATATGCTATGCTGATACTCAGTGCTAAAAATACAGGTTCAGCATGTTTCTACTTTCCTCTTCCGGAAACTGCAGCCCTTTTCCATTTCTGAAAATTTGGTCTGAGAGTCTTGGGTAGCAGTATACGGTTTGAATCGTAGAATCATAGAATCGTCTAGGTTGGAAGAGACCTTTGGGATCATCGAGTCCAACCATCTACCCTACTCTACAAAGTCATCCCCTACACCATGTCCCTTAGCACTGCATCTAAAAGGCCCTTAAAAACAGCCAATGATGGTGACTCCACCACCTCCCTGGGCAGCCTGTTCCAATGCCCGATCACTCTTTCGATGAAAAATTCTTTCCTAATGTTCAATCTAAACCTACCCTGTTGGAGCTTGAAGCCATTCCCTCTCATTCTGTCACTAATTACCTGCGAGAAGAGACCAGCACCAACCTCTCTACAGTGTCCTTTCAAGTAGTTGTAGAGAGTGATGAGGTCTCCCCTCAGCCTCCTCTTCCTTACACTAAACAGTCCCAACTCCCTCAGCCGCTCCTCATACTATTTCTTTTCCAGCCCCCTCACCAGCTTCGTTGCCCTCCTCTGCACTCGCTCCAGCACCTCAATATCTCTCTTTTATTGAGGTGCCCAAAACTGGACACAATACTCGAGGTGTGGCCTCACCAGTGCTGAGTACAGGGGCACAATCACCTCCCTACTTCTGCTGGTCACACTATTCTTGATACAAGCCAGGATGCCATTGGCTTTCTTGGCCACCTGGGCACACAGCCGGCTCATATTCAGCCGTTTGTCAACTAGAACCCCAGGTCTCTTTTTTCCAGGCAGCTTTCCAGCCACACTTCCCCCAGCCTGTAGCGCTGCATGGGGTTGTTGTGGCCCAAGTGCAGGACCTTGCACTTGCCCTTGTTGAAACTCATTCCATTGACATTGGCCCAGTGATCCAATCTAGCTAGATCCTCTTGCAAAGCTTCCCTATCCTCCTGGGAGTCAACATTCCTGTTTAACTTGGTGTCATCTGCGAACTTGCTGATGTTACACCTTATGTCCTTATTGAGATCATCAATAAAGACGTTAAACAGAAATGGTCCCAACACTGAGCCTTGAGGCACACCACTTGTGACCGGCCGCCAGCTGGACGTAAATCCATTGAGCACAACTCTTTGGGACCTTCCAGTCAGCCAGTGCTTGATCCAGCAGATCGTGTGCTCATCCACTCCGTGTGAAACCAGTTTTTCCACTAGATTTGTGTGAGGGACCGTATCAAATGCTTTTTGGAAGTCCAGGTATACTATATCGACAGCCTTTCCCTCGTCCAATAATCCGGTTATCTTGTCATAGAAGCAGATCAGGTTTGTCTGGCAGGACCTGCCTTCCAGAAATCCATGCTGGCTAGGTCTGATCCCTTGATTGCCAATTATGTGGGTTTTGATGGAATTTAAGATGACCTGCTCCATGACCTTCCCTGGTATCGAGGTTAGGCTGACCGGTCTATAGTTTCCTGGATCCTCCTTTTTGCCTTTCTTGTAGATGGCTGTTACATTTGCCACCCTCCAGTCCATTGGGAGCTCCCCAGTCAGCCAAGACTTCCTATAAATGATGGAGAGCGGTTTGGCAAGCACGTCTGCCAACTCTTTCAGCACTCTTGGGTGCAGCCAATCTGGTCCCATAGACTTGTGTGCATCCAAGCGGCTTAGCAGGTCACTGATCTCTTCCTCTTTAACAGTGATGCCCACGTTCTGGATGTGCCCACATTCTGGTTTGTGAACATTTCAAGTCCAATTCAGTAAGAAGCAACCTGCTTCTACAAGATGCCTGGTTTATTTGGTATTACAAATGATATAATCTCAACCTCAAAAGGAAACATCTCTATTGTAGTGCTTAGTCGTCCATGCACAGTGTTGGATAATTATTTACACCAATTAAATACAGAGCCCTTCAGCCAGTAGCAACCTGCCAAGGATTTTTTGGTTTGGGTTTTTTTGGTGTTTGTTTGTTTGTTTGTTTTTTGGGGGGGGGTTGTTTTTGCTTTTGTTGTTGTTCTTGTTTTCATCATCCATAAATGAATATACTCAGCTTCATCTTAGGCATTTGAGGGACTACTCTCTGAAAAACTCTTCCCTGCACTGTATGGGCAGGCTGGAGATAGAAGTACCACTGGATGCATTCCAGTGGGAAGTGTGTTCCTTCATTTTGGTGTTACAGACTCTTTTATTTCACCAGAGTAAACTTTGGGGTCTTCTCCTTTTTTCCAACTAGAACCAAGGCATTGTTTCTAATTGCAGTTTTGGTACTTCTAATGGTACAGGTAATATTGTTATATGCATTTTATGTTTTAATGAAGAAGCAATAGACAGGAAACATTTCCTATGGCAAGAAAAATGCCTTTGCTTGGCCAGTACCCCAGCTAGAATAGCGTATTATATTCCACCAGGAATGACTAGAAAGTCTTCCTGCCACTGGTACTCTGTTTTACACCTTCTTGCCTTGTTGATGATTATACAAATGCCAGTTAACACTGAGAGGGATCACTTCTGATTTGGATGCTGAAGTGTGCTTTGATATCCTTACATGCTTTGTATAGGCTCCAAGTCCTTTCTGCCTTACAGCAAAATCACAGCTATGTACCATGCAGTGTGGAAATGTGTGTCAGTTTCCTGCTGATGTTTTCCTAATGCAATAGTTTCTGGGGAATGTGACTTTTTTTTTTTCTTTCCCCTTTTTATTTGTCTTTTCCATCTTAATCTAGTTTATGTTTTGGTTTGCTCTGGAAATGGGATATTACTGTAAGGTCCTCTCCTCTCCTCTCCTCTCCTCTCCTCTCCTCTTTTTCCCAGGAGTACAGGAAGGAATTGCCCGGTTTCTTCCATGTTGCATTATCTTAAACTTTTAAGAATAAAGCTTTGTTAAACATATTATTTTCCCTTTCTCTCCTTTCCTAAACAATAACAAACACATTGTTACTAAGCTGATTTTAAGATCACAATTTTTGACTGCAGATGGTCTATTAGATAGGAATATGAAATTATTATTTGTGTTGGATATATACAATTCTAAGCACTGAATAAATATAATACGTATGGCCCAAGTTCCTGAGCTTCAAATCTGCCTTTGAACAGTTACAAGATACTGAGTACTGAATGTTTTCTCATTGCTATCTGAAGTTACGCTAGGTTTATTGAGGTCATTCTTTAAGTAGCATTTCTTGGGCAAAACACCAACATCACCTTCTCAACAGCAAATTGTTCCTTCCTGGTTTTATCGTCTTATGTCTCAGGTGTCAGAAGGCCTGAAGCTTCTCAGTGAGTTAATCCTTGATAAATACATAGCAAAGGGATGGAACTGTTTGCAGATGAGAAACTGTTTCCCAGAAAGCTTAAGAGACTTTTTCCAGTTCCACTAAGAAAGTCCTTGGAAAGACAGCTTTCTGCAACCGAGTAGAGCCCCAGAAGGCAGACCACAGGAATCATCTTTTTAATTGACTGGTTTTGATGTCACGCAAAAAATTTCCCACCAATAAAACATTTTTAGCATATTCCAGCATCCATCCACCAAAGTTCTGATTTCTGTAGTTGGTGCACACAGGAATTTGCCACTGAAGACACCCGGTATGTGTTTAAGAGTTTTTGAAAGTTTGGCATTTTATTTAATTGATTAAATAGAGGTTCACTTGCTAACTTTAGTCAGTCATTTAAAAAAACAAAAACAAAACCAAAATATTGGCCCAACTATCTTATTTCTGCCTGAGATTAGAGACACAGAAGCTCTTTATTTATACCACTCCCTTCCCCATGACAAACTTCTGCTATTGCTTCCAGAGTGACAGCTCTGCAAACTGGATCTAACATTGTTGTGCAAGGTCTGTAGCTCTCAGAAGGCAATCAGACACCATCAGCTCTGCCTTTTCTGTGCTACTCTGAGGGAAAACCGATTATCATAAATATATTTTTTGCTGGAGGCTTTAGGACTTCTCAGTTTTCCCAATGCTTCTCCACTAGACATGTTTTCCCTGGTCCCACTAATGCAAGCTGGAGGTTATAGCATTAATACTAAATATTTAAGCATTATAAATTTTTGTTTTCCTTTGCTTACATCTGGACTGCTCGAGACAACGACTATGCAGAAAGAAATGGTAAAGGCTTATGTAGCTTGTAGTGTAAGTGTACAAGAATATAGAATTTGGGTTACATGTATATTCATGAATACTTAAGTTCATAATAATTTCAGCACTGGTGAGGCCACAACATGAGTACTGTGTCCAGTTTTGGGCCCCTCACTACAGAAGGGACACTGAGGTACTGGAGTGTGTTCAGAGGAGGGCAGCAAATCTTGTGAGGGGTCTGGACCACAAGTCTTATGAGAAGCAGCTGAGAAAACTTGGGTTGTTCACCCTGGAAAAAAGGAGGCTGAGGGGAGACTTTTCGCTCTCTACTACCTGAAAGGAGACTGTAGCAAGGTGAGTGTCAGTCTCTTCGCCCACGTCACAGGCTGTAGGACAAGAGGAAAGGACCTCAAGTTGTGGTTGGGAAGGTTTACGATGAATGTTAGGAAAAATAATTCTTCACTGAAATATTTCTCAATCATTGAAACAGACGGCCCAGGGAAGTGGTTGAGTTGCCATTCCTGGAGATATTTACAAGATGGGTAGATATAGTGCTGGGGGAAATGGTTTAGTGGTAGCTTGGCAGCGTTGCATTAATGGTTGGACTGGATGATCTTAAAGATCTCTTCCAATGAAAAAGGTTCTATGATTCTATGATTTTATCATTCCATGATTCTATAGCTTCTTAAACCAAGTAGTAGACAACCCTCCCAGAGGTGATGCAATACTCAGTCTGTTGGTCATCAACACTAACGTGCTAATTGATGGTGTCAAGACTGGAGGCAGCCTGGGTTGAAGCCATCATGCACTGGTGGAGTTTGCAGTCCTGAGGGGTATGGGTAAAATCAAGACCCTGAATTTTAGGAAAGGAAAAGTGTCAGTTGTTCAAGGAGTTAGTCAACAGAACCCCCTGGGAAACTGCCCTCAGGGACAAGCGAGTAGAAAGGACCTGGCATATCTTTAAGGACACTTTCCACCAGGTGTAAGAAATCCGGCAAGGAAGGCAAGAGACCAGTATGTCTGAGTCAAGACCCACTGGTCAAACTGAAGTGCAAGAAGGAAATGCACTGACAGTGGAAACAGGGACAAGTATCTCAGGAATACTATAAGGATGCTGCCTGGTTTTGTAGAGATGGGGTCAGGAAGGCTAAGGCACAGCTGGAGCAGAACTTGACAAAGAATGAAAAGAAAAATAAGGATGGCTTCTATAGGTATGTCAGCCAGAAAAAGAAAGTTGAAGAAAGCATACGCCCCGATGAGCAAGACAAGTCATGGCAGTCAAGAGAAGTCCCCAGTGACTGGATAAAAGGAAACATTGCAGCCATTTTATAGAGGGTACGAAGGAGGACCCTGAGAACTGAGGACCCTGAGAACTAAGGACCTGTCAGCCTCAACTCTGTGCCTGGGAAAATGATGGAACAGATCCTCCTTGAAGCTACTCTAAGGCACATGGAGGACAGGAAGGTGATTTGAAACAGTAAGCACATCTTTACCAAGGACAAGCCCTGCCTACCCAACCTAGTACTTAGTTGGTCCATGATGAAGTGATTACATCAGTGGACAATGAAAAAACTACAGAAGTCATCTATTTGGACTTCTCTAAGGCCTTTGACATGGTCCCCCACAACATCCTTCTCTCTAAATTATATATATATGGACTTGTGAATATATATATTTGTGAACTGTTTAATATCTTCATCAATGACATAGAAAGTGGGATTGAGTGCACCCTCAGAAAGTTTTATGCAGACACCAAGCTGAGTGGTGCAGCTGACATGCCTGAGGGACCAGATACCATCCAGAGGCACTTGGAGAAGCTCAAAAAGTGGGCCCTTGTGAACCTTATGACATTTAATAAGGCCAAGTGCAAGGTCCTACACCTGGGTCAGGGCAACCCCCAGTATCAATACAGACTGGGAGATGAAGGGATTGAGAGCAGCCCTGCTGAGAGGACATGGAAGTACTGGTGGATGAATACCTGCACATGAGCTGACAATGTTCCTCTTGAAGCCCAGAAAACCGACCTTGTATCCTAGGCTGCATCAAAAGAAACTTTGCGAGCAGGTCAAGAGAGGTGATTCTGCCCGTCTGCTCCACCTGGAGTACTGTTTCCAGCTGTGAAACCCTCAGCATAGGAAAGACATGGACCTGTTGGAGGAGGTCCAGAGAAGGGCCACAGAAATAATCAGAGGGCTGGAATATCTCTGCTGTGAGGACAGGCTAAGACAGTTGTTTTGCTTGGAGAAGAAGAAAGGTGTGGGGAGAGGCTACTGTGACTTTTCAGTACTTAAAGGGGGTTTATAAGAAAGATGGGGACAAACTTTTTAGCAGAGCCTGTTGCAACAGGACAAGAGTTAATGGTTTTGAACTAAAAGAGGGACATAAGGAAGAAATTTTTTACCTTGAGGGTGGTGAGACACTGACCCAGGTTGCCCAGAGAGGTGGTAGGTGCCCCGTCCCTGGAAACATTCAAGGTCAGGTTGGATGGGGTTCTGAGCAACCTCATCTAGTTGAAGATGTCCATGCTCATTGCAGGGGAGGTTGGACTAGATGACCTTTAAAGGTCTCTCCCAACACATACTATTCTATGATTCTATGAAAAGTTACTTCTTGATGGTTCAGAGATTGATTTTCAAGCCTTACCATTGCCTGGATGCAGTTTCCTGTGGGTGAGCTAGAGCTGCTCTGTAGAAAGTCTCTCACACCACAAAAGATAAAAAGGAACTTAGTCATGACGCTTACTAGATTTAGCTATTAAATACTATTGTACACAGGTATTGTAATGGGAGAAGGGGGCAAGAGAAAGACCTTTGGTCATCTGTACCTTTATACTTAAAAATATCACATATAGAAATGATTGGAGTGCATTTTTCTCATTTTGTGTGTAACGAATATTTCAGTTGTTTTATGCATACAAAATTATGACCCGAAATGCCTGTTTAATGACCTGCAACTAATGAAAATCGAAGCAATGAAGATGTCATCTCTGATCCTTTCAAGCTTACATCACACAAACCTCTTTAAATCGTATATCACTCCTCTGGAGGAAACTGTTAGTGATTTCTCCAAGACCAAGAAGCAGCAATAAGACCTTTTCTCATGGGTATGCTTTCTTCATCATCACTTTTACTGTACTATTGTATCATACCCTGCCATGGACACTGAAAATTTGATCCTTGCATCTCAGCAGGACGTTTACGCATCGGTGTAAAATACTACACCATCAAACAGACTGTATTTTACTCCCATTTCATTTGAGCAGAGGCAAATATTAAGCCAACGTACAGCAGGAGGAATTGGTCCCAGCAATTTCACAGAGCTTAAGAAAGCAAACATTTGGGAATTCTGTGGGCACTGCCTAAAATACTTATCTGGGAGGTGAGCACTTTAATGTATTTATCTCCACAACACCCCTGAGAGACCAGGGAGTGCTGTTATCCCTGCTTTACTCTTGAAGAACTAAGAGGCTAAGATCAACTTTAGAAACAGGCTTTGTACCATCAGCCAGGGAAAATTTTCTCTTTGGAGCAAACCTTATACTTTCTTTTTCCTCATAAAGGAAAAATAAATATGTATATCAACACATAGGTATTAATGAGTTGACGTGCTTAACATTATCAGTGTTGTTTGAACAGAGATAGGATGCAATGACCGACCTTACTAACTATGTCACCCTTGGGCCAATTTGATTCTTCTGTTGGGCTTTTATATCCCGAAACATAACAGCTATCATGTCCTCAGGTCACCTTTTTAAGAAAGTTTTCTTATAGTGAGCCCACATAACTATCAAGGGACAAATTTCAGTTTATGAATGAGTTGAAAGTGCTCCCTCAGTAGTTTCTGTCTGTTCCTGTAAGTGTGGGGGCACTACTATATTCCTTTTTGCTAGGACTATGGCCTTGCTCATTGTTTTATAAAGAGCACAATTTATAGGAGACATAATAAAAATGCTTAGAAGCCAAGAACTGTCAAAAATGAGTTTAAAATATGGGTCTGAAAGGCTGTATGATATAGGTTTGAGAGTGGGAGTAAGAAGTGAAGGCAGCAGGAGGAAACTTATTCAAGAAATAAAGCTGAAATCTTAACAGACACAGTAAGACACAGGCACGTAATTAAGTCAGCAATTATGTCTGCCCAATGGAGATATGAAAGTTTAGGTATCAAGTTTACTTTGAGAGCCCTTTCAGTGTGGGAATATAGAAACAGAGATAGTGAGGCTGTTTGTCTTAGAAACATAATTGCCACTAAAGTACAAATACTGTAACAAACCATTAGGCTGACATAATAAGCTGTTAGAAATAACAGCATAATTTTTTACCTTCACTCAATGTCAGTATCCATCAGGGTGGAAGGAAGCTTTCTTCTCTCATATTTCCATGGGGACAACAGCCACAAACAGAGAGGCAAAAGTGGGGAGTTTGCAGAGTATAACATTTCTCACAGGCACGCTGGGAACCCAGAGGTGCTCTGTGCTGGGAGACACTGCTCAACAGCTTCTCACATTCCCTGTACAAGGAATGGGTGCTGAGGGTTGCCTAGATCTGGTCTAGCAGAGGAAGACACTAACCCTACTGCACATGACCTCAGAATTTAATGTGACAGCAAGAATGGCACACCATTCCTATGAAACCAGAGTACCAGTAAAGAGTTAAACTAGATATGAGCTACCACTAGAGTTTTTATTGGGAAGAAAAATGTTTTTGATTTAGCTGTGATAAAATACAAGAAGAAGGGAAAGCATGAAGATGAAAGCAAAAACAAAACTAAGGAGCAGCAATCTGGAGCAAGGTATGTTGGGCAACGAGCTCTTATGTAAGGCAGATCCTTGTTTTTCAACAACTCTGGCATCCTTGACAAACACTACTAGTAATCTAGGATGTTTTTGCCCTAAGGCTTTTCAGGCTTGTTTGTTGTCTGCTTTGTTTGCATTAGAGTCCATTTACTGTTAAAACTGTGGAGGAAACAAAGTCCATACTACTTGCTGCTTCTCTGTAATCTCAGAAAGGGCTTATGAACAGAGTTTTGTGCAATTTTTTTTGGTGTGTTTTATGGAGTAGACAATTCAAAAACAAGTATTGTTTGAACCTATCTTTATGAATTGGGTAATTTTCTAGCACATGAAGGAGCTCCCTGGCTCCCTGTACCAGATGAGTGGAAAGTTGATTGAGTGAGACCAGGCTCCAACTCCTCCCCTTGCCACAGGCTTCTCACAGGACTATGAGCCAGATCCTGCCACAGATTTTCTCTTTGTCCACACCAACACTTTAAGAACTAAAGGATTGTTTTTAAGATAGAGCTTTACAGATTTTAATAACTTCTTGTTTAGAAGCTTGTGTCCTTGATTCAGTCATACCCCAAACATGCTGTAGGAGAACCTTTACAACACTTGAAGGGTGTTTAAATGTCACAAATACGATTATGTAAAGAATTAAAAACAAACAAACAAAAAAAAAAATACACCAAAGCAAACCCACTAGACCACGACCAGGAACACCCTGAGTTTTAAGATAACTTCTCTTAAAAAACAAAGAACAAATAAGAAAATCTTGGTGTTCCATGAATGTTTAGGATAGGCTTCCTGACATTCTAGCAAGTAGCAGATGATAACAGCCCAACACATTTAAAGGTATGTTTCCTTGTTCAGTTCATTGCATGACAAAAACAGTATTCTGAAAAACAATAGGACTCTGAAGAACTAAGGTGACTGCCTGCACGTTCTTTTGGCATTGTATTAATTCACTGCCCCTTAACAGTATGCCAAGACAGTGATCTGCAAGACACACATGAAGGCAAAGCTTCTGGCTGGTAAAGAGTTATGTAAAAATCTTTCAAGCAGTAAATGTATTGAAATAAATGTCCTGGCAGCATTTCAACATC
Organism: Calidris pugnax; assembly: GCF_001431845.1. Classification (NCBI taxonomy): domain Eukaryota; kingdom Metazoa; phylum Chordata; class Aves; order Charadriiformes; family Scolopacidae; genus Calidris; species Calidris pugnax. The sequence continues at coordinate 4,451,149 of NW_015090911.1, read as the reverse complement.
CTGAAATATGTCTGTTTCCCTGGCAATTTCAACCTCAGTGTCTAGTTTAAGTTTGAGTGGCATTTTTCTTTCCTGAAGTATTTAGGTGTGAACACTCAGGGCATCTCAGCTGAGTTTTATCAGACATGGTGAGACTTTGTACAGGACCAAGACTAAATCAATACATTTTTCTAATGCAGGATTACTGCCTGTCGTTGCTGTCTACAGGCTCCATGTTTTCAAATACCACAGACCAGGGTCTCAGAAATTATAAGACTGATCTGAATCTATAATTATAGGTAAGCTTTTCTTTCTCCAGGAGGTCTAACATTTGCAATAAGCTAAGAGATATCCTTAAGTCCTTCTTCACAGTGGAGACATAATGGAAAGGTGTTGTTAATGCCTGTTGACTAGTGCAGACGAAGAGACCATTTACACAAACAGGGCTAACACTTCTTGATATCATAATAAAAAAGTGGCTCAGGCAGACGCATAATCCACTAGGAAAATAGAAGAGTCTATCAAGAATGTCTTCTCAGTTCAGTCACTAACCTTAAGTCGTCCTACTTAACTCATTGTTAACAGTTATCAGGGGAAATAAGTATTCCCAGGGGGATGATTTAGCTCACCTATGAATTAAACTGCCATACGGAGATATCTCTCACTCTTCATTCCCCATGCAAGCTGTTTCCAATGACCATAATCCTCATTTACGTTATTCAGCTGAGAGTCTAAGGATTGGCAGGATAAATCCTCCTTTCAGAAAATTTCTTACCTCCTTTATATTTATTTACCTGCTTACTTCTTTCACTTTCTACTTTCACCGTGAACATAAAAAAATGATACTTTCAGTTTCACAGTAATATTCCACAATGCCCAATAGAGATGCCGTTTGATTTTCTGCACCTCAATGTGTTCCCTTAATATATGAAAATTCATGCAGATTTTACATCAGGAAAACATTGTGGGTACACGTGCACCACTGAATTCAGTGGTCCAGTGTGAAAATTGTCCATACGTGCTAGTTCAGATTGGCTTTGATCTACAACGAATCAATTAGCTCCCTTGGCTGGCGAACGAGGGCATGAAACAGAGCAGCGTGCTTCTGATCCCATAGCCTAGGGATCAAATGGATGCAAGCCAGTCGATGTTGTTTAGACTAAGAACCAGGATGCTTTATGTGATGTGGATAGCAGACATGCTACAGGCATAACCAGTCGGGCCCAGACTATTACATGACTGGATTTTGGAGTCATGGGTAAGGAAGGGTTGTTCTTCTCTCTATTTGTATGAAGGGAGTAAGGAAAGAAAACTAATTGATGAAGAAAGTATTGGATGAAGAAAACATCCTGAATTCAAGTGTTTTATACTTACCTGATTCATCTTATTAAGTTGCCTTGTTATTTTCTTTCACTTTTGCCATGAGCAGATTTATTTGGATAAAGGAAAACCCAAGGTACTATTATCAGGCAAATCCCCCCGTGTTTACTTTTCAAAATAAAAGATTAAATGCATACAACATTTAAACTTTAATGAGTTCAGGTCTGTTCTAGCCAGGGGTGATTTGTTATTCCAAATCCTTGTGCCATCATATTAATGACTACTTGCACCAAGGGGCACTCAGGGTAATCCCCCATCTCTAGCAACGTCAGCTCTGCGGTGATTGCTATGTAATTAATCGGAGACTGCTGCTGGAATCAGGACATTGTAATCTGATGCATAATGAAACTTATTAATGGTGTCCTGCATAATTTATGGGATCTAATCATTCTAATGCAGGTATAAGTATAATATGTAAACAGTTTTCTTTCATTAAGTCTACAAACTAACATGCCATGAGAAATTAAGGGTTGGGGTCTTTAATTTTGCCAGCTGTTGTAGAATTGGCCCATTTTAGCAGAGATACAGGAGTAATTGATTTCCTGTAAAACCCTAAAAGCAGCCACCACCACAAGGAATATTTGCAAACATTCTGTTATATGGTATTTGCATTCCTGTTGTGCTTTATCTGACTGAAGCTTGAAATCCCACTGGGACAACACCGGCAAAGAACAACTACCACAAGGAGCTGACAGTGTATAAGGCCAAAAGAGACCCAGGAAAAGAAGATATTTTCTTCCTCATTCTTATAAGTGGTGTTTCAAAGAACTGTGAAATTAATAACCAGATGTACAAAAGTGTTTAAACTGCTCCCTTTCCCAGTTGACTATTTCTATTAAATTCCTCAGCTGCTTAGTGATGTAGAGATATTTAGGTATCTGAGGAAAACAGAAGATATGTAGCTTGAATGGCAGTAAACAGATGAACCAAGATTAAAACTTACCTCTTTTCAATCCAAGGTATTTATTTTATGAACAAAATAACCACTTATTTCATAAGTGGTTCTCAAAGTAAGGTTTTTGAAACACTAAAGGTAGATATAAATATGTGCAGCTGCAAGCACCCCCTGACCAGTTTAAAGGAAAAAAAAAGTGCTCCAAACCAAGATCACGTATGCCAAATTTCAGCTTTATTTTAATTTTTGTGGTTGTCGTTATGAACACCTGAATATAGTGGTTTATAATGGCTCTTGTGACAGGCTGTTATAACTTCAATGGCACTAACAATACTACTATAATTAGTGACTTTCGTATTGTGTTAACAAATGCCAGAGTATGCTACCAGTCTTCCAGATGACTTACCCAGGTTTTAATTAGTGTCTATCTTTCTTTTCTTTGTGGAGACATACACTTACTAAAATGACTCAATGCTTTGCACCATGTACAGGTCAAAATACCCACCTGTCAAGTGGGTTTAGAGCTGCATGGAAGGAAGAAACTATTTGCAACATTTTATTAATGGAACAGATTGCATATTTCTCCAAATAGAAACGGGAGGAATTGTGTGACAGATGGATCAAAACCTTCCCGTTCTTGAAAATCAACAGATGAGACAGACTTCTCTTATAGCACTAGCTGGATAGCAAGATGCTGATTAACTAGATCTGAATGAATCTTCTGCCCCTTGGCTCTAAACGTTCATAAAACACTTATGTATCGGCTGATTTTTCTGTGTCATGTTTTACATCTTAGCAATATGGATGTGATGTGTGAATGTGTACATGTTTGTATATCTATACATGCACAGTCATCAATATAGGTATACACATCAATGTAGGCATACACGTTAAACTACCTTTGTACAATCATTCCAGTTTATATTTTAATTTCCACAAAAAATTGTTTCATAATCTATCTAAGTTGCCTTTAACAAATACTGGAGTACCTATAATGTCAATACTTGTACATATGAATTATATTCTCCAAATTAGTATGAAGTGGTACCTATCAAAGATTTTGAGCTTTCGTTACTAGGCTATTGACTTAATCTTACAAACAGAGAATGTACTAGTTCTTGAAACACCTATCATGGCACAATAGCCATCATACAATACATTGAGAAGTGCACTCATGTAGAGTGAAATTGGAGTAACATGATTCATTTAAACAAATTGCTAGCTGCACATGAATCATTACAGTTTCCATCTCACTCAAAGTTGCACAGTACTTCACCTAATAGACGTCTGTACAAAGTCGTGGGAATATTAGTCTTCACTATTGTCTCCGTAAGAGCAGGAGACTTTATGTGTTTGAACACATCTCATGCATTTCAAAGGCAGTGCTTGCAGGGTCTAAAGCTAAAGAATGCTTTTAATTTTTTTGCACTTTTGGGATGCAAAATATATATGCCATGTATAAGGAACTGTCATCTACTTATGAAAGAGTGCATCGAGAATTTTCCTGTAAATAAAGTGGGAGAAACTCAACAAAACTGTTGATGCTATAATAAATGATACACATTTGAGAAGCAGTGCCATCATTGAGATCTTCAGTGAAGGAGGACAGCCACATAATCCTCAAGCCTCCAGGAGGAACATGGCAGATGACTCTAAGTGTCATGACTGATCCCTTGGTATGTTCCTAGGGAGAGCAATAGGAGTGATAAAAGCACTGAAACAGTTCACGTGTTCTACACTAGAAGATGAATTACATGCATAATGTGTGTTTTTAGCACAGTCAAGTTAAGGGCTTGACACTTTGTAAAAATTCGATGGGTTGTTACACAGAAGTCATAATAGTTCCTCCTGGTCTTAAAATCTCCACATCTGGCATTTATTCCCAAAGAACTGTTCTTCTGGGATGTGTACTTCTATTTCTGCAATGGAGAGAAGATGGTGAAAGAAAGCACTTCATTGCCAACCTGAGGGTTTGCAGGGTGATTTACATAATGCAAATCAGTACCACAAAGGCATAAAGAGTTTCACTCTTTAGCTGTTTATAGTAGTGCTCCATTTATTGGGTCATTTTTTTTTTTAGTTCTTTTTTTTTTTAAGAAGGGGAGGAAATGTGGTAGAGGATTTCTCAGCCTTTGAAACCCCAGGAAATGCTAACATGCTTAAAGAACTGTTAAGGACATGACATTGTTAAGGCACTTTAAGATGTTCTCGTGGCTCATGAAATACCGCTCTAGCTTCAGTACCATTTGGGCCTTTGCTCAATATTGCAAGACAACCTCCATTCCCAGGCTCATGAATTACATCTCAAACTATCTTTGTGTTAAGTTGTATTACAGTGATATAGCATTTGGTGGCAACCAGTTACAAGGCAATTCCTGTGACAAAAAAAAGTTATCTCCATAGAAAATTGCAGATACATTAACAGGCACTAGTGCAGCAATAACTCCTTATTGCACTCTGAATTGTATGAAGCAGTTTATGACCTCTAGGCTTTTTCCTTCCCTTTTAACTTTGAAATGCTTAATAAAAGTTATACTCAAACTGTTACATTGGCTTGGAAAATAAGAAATTAATTATGAACACTCCATTTAATGCTGGAAGAGTACAATGTCCATAGTTTCTTTAAAGCATCAGTGAGGCAATTTCACTACTGCCAATTGAACATTTATACAGAGCACATCTAAATGTGCTCAGTCAATGAATCCCTGGAGTGTTTCTGCTTCATTAACTGTTTACATGGTGACCTCAGTAGAAAGGTTTTAGCCTGATGAAATGTCTGCTTCACATACTGCCTCCGGCAACAGCAGAATAGGTCTCTGCGATTTTTCATTATATACTCAGAATTTAGAAGTATCACATCAGCTTGCCTAATACTGCCACATTAGGTACCACATCACCTCTTGTTGTGTTAACCTTTCAACAACTTCTGTAATACCATAACAGATGCTAACAATGTGTCTCATCTCCAGTGCCCTACACCTTCCATCAGTCAGACATTTTCATTAATGTTTCATAGTCATATTTCAAGTATCCTTAATCCCAGACTTTGCATTTGAGTGGTCTAACTACTTCACTCTTTTTTAATGGTGCTGTTATTTGCCTCATGAATCACAATGTCAAGGAAATCCATGATATTTAAATTTTATGGCACTGTCTTCTGAAATAAAAACTTTCTAATTCGTCACAAAGTAAAGAGAGGCTATTTACCTGACATGAACTGCGCTTTTGTTCACAGAAATAACTCTCAGCAGAATATTGACTGTCCAAATTATGACCTTGGATATCCTACCATGGAGTTTTGCAGAGCAAATAACACTTATTCATCTTCTGCTCATATACAAAAATATGGATAAATAAAAGGCATAAGTTTAAATTTCATGATATGAGATAGCATTTGATAGATGCGTTCTAGCTACCCTGTAACTCACAGCAACTAAATTTTCCCTTACAATATTGCAGTGGCCTTATCTGCAATCAAAACACTAACATGTCTTGCTGTTGATGAGATAAAACAGTGGAGCTTTCATTGTCCTGGCACACAATAATGGCATAATAATTAAACATATTTGGTTGGCAAATGCTCTTTTTTTCCCTCTTTCCATTCATCTTCCATTTACTATGTATTAAGGGGAAAAGTGAACTTTCTTACATATAGATTATATATAAGATCATAAAAGAATGTCTAATTCTCAGAGGGTCTACAGTTAAGGAAAGTTAGATTATGCTGAATATCAGAAGGGAAATTGTGCTTCTGGCAGGCTCTATTAAATATGCATAATTATCTGAAAAAGTGACTAAAGACCCTCACTCAAAGCTTTACTTCATTTTAAGTTGCCCACTGCATACTGCAAATTTTATCTGTTTCCCCTGAGACACTTTTTCCATGGAAGCAGAGAAGTTATGGATTGTAACTAGAGAAGAAGACATAGTTTAGTCCTCCATGAATATACCATTACTCTCTAGAGTACAGTTGCTAGTGATGTATGTTGTCTGCTATTAAAAGCCTTGACTAAGGGTCTTCTGCTACTTTTCAAAATGCAACTTTGATATCCAGCATGAGGAAGATGTACAGCAAAGTTAAACCACAACTGCTCTGTAGCCATTTACACAACCTGGATTATGCAGTTCCCACACAGATACATGCTCCTGGCTCAGAGATCACTTTGGCAAGGTTGCAGTGATTTCAAAGTCACTTCAATGCATTCATTGAAAGTTATTGTCTCGTGAGTCTGTATTCCCCCTCAAACACCATATTCCTTTGGAAATCTGCAACTCTGACAACTTCTAACACAGCAGTACCCTGTAGTAGTTCAAGGACTGTGGCTGTTACAGCTATTAAAGGAACATTTCACAATCCAAGAGAACAGTGTGAAGATGTGAAGAAAAGTTGGACCAATTCTTTTGAAGATGAAAACTGGAAATTCCATTTATTTTGATAGTAACATCAACTACAACATGCTGACGATGAGATTTATTCTAGGAGTATCTTCCTTTATGGTCTGTTTCTGCCTGCCACTTTTTCTCTCTTCTTATAAAGAATCACCATGATTGGAAGGCACCTCTGAGATCATCGAGTCCAACCTTAAAAAAAAACACAACCCCCCCCCAAAAAAAAATCCCCAAACACACCAACAACAAAACAAAAAACACAACACCCCACCACATCACACCCACCCACAAACCAATAATCTTGGGCACTAGAGCATGCCCTGAAGAGCCATGTCTACACATTTCTTAAATATCTCCAGGGATGGGGACTCCACCATCTCCCGGGGCAGGCTGTTCCAGTGCCTCACCACCCTCTCAGTAAATTCTTCCTAATATCTAATCCAAACCTCCCCTTCCAAAACTTCATACTGTTCCTGTCATTATTGCCGTGGGAGAAGAGGCCAACTCCCACCTCTCTACAACCTCCTTTCAGGTAGTTGTAGAGGGCAATGAGGTCTCCCCTCAGCCTCCTCTTCTCCAAACTAAACATGCCCAGTTCCCTCAGCCTCTCCTCGTATGACTTGTTCTCTAGGCCCCTCACCAGCTTGGTGGCTCTCCTTTGCACATGCTCCAGCAGCTCAATGTCCTTCCTGTAGTGAGGGGCCCAGAACTGAACACAGTACTCAAGGTGAGGCCTCACCAGTGCCGAGTACAGAGGCACGATGACTTCCCTACTCCTACTGGCCACACTATTCCTGACACAAGCCAGGATGTCGTTGGCCTTCTTGGCCACCTAGGCCCACTGCTGGCTCATGTTAAGCCGGCTGCCCTCCAACATTCCCAGGTCTTTTTCTTCTGGGCAGCTTTCCAGCCACTCTTCCCCAAGCCTGTAGCGTTGCCTGGGGCTATTGTGACCAAAGTGCAGGACCCAGCACTTGGTCTTATTAAACCCCATCCCATTGGCCTTGGCCCATTGATCCAGTCTGTCCAGATCCCTCTGTAGAGCCTTCCGACCCTCAAACAGATAAACACTCCCACTTAGTTTGGTGTCATCTGTAAACTTTCTGAGGGTGCACTCAATCCCCTTATCTAGATCATCAGTAAAGATATTAAGCAAGACTGGCCCCAAAACTGAGCCCTGAGGGACACCACTGGTGACCGGTCACCAACCAGATTTCGCCCCATTAATCACAACTCTCTGGGCACGGCCATCCAGCCACTTTTTTATCCAGTGAAGGGTACACTTGTCTATGCCATGATTCACCAGTTTCTCCAGGAGAACGCCATGGGGGACAGTGTCCAAAGTCCAGGTAGACAACATCCACAGCCTTCCCCTCATCGAGAAAGTGGGTCATTGAAAGACATCAAGCTGGTTAAGCAGCATCTCCCTTTCATAAACCCATGCTGAGTGGCCATGATCCCTTGCCTGCCCTCCACTTGCAGTGAGAGCTCTCCCAAGATGATCCTCTCCATGATCTTTCCCGGTACCGAGGTCAGGCTGACAGACCTATAGTTTCCCAGATCCTCCTTCCAGCCCTTCTTGTAGATGGGCGTCACGTTGGCCACCCTGCAGTCATCTGGTACCTCTCGTGTTGACCAGGATTGTTGATAGATAATGGAGAGAGGCTTGGTGAGCTCTCCTGCCAGCTCCCTGAGTAACCTTGGATGAATTCCATTTGGCCCCATAGACTTATGCCTGTCCAGGTGCATAAGTAAGTCACTAACTACTTCCTCCTGGATTACAGGGGATTTGTTCTGTTCACCATCCTTGTTTTCCAGCCCAGGAGGCTGAATACCCTGGGGGTAGCTGGTCTGACAATTAAAGACGGAGGAAAAGAAGGCATTAAGTATCTCAGCCTTCTCCTCATCCCTAGTCACAAAGTTCCCCCCTCTGTGTCCAGTAAGGGATGGACATTCTCCCTGACTCTCTTTTTGTTGACGTATTTATAGAAACTTTTTTTGTTGTCCTTTATATTAATGGCCAGGTTCAGTTCCAGCTGGGCTTTTGCCTTCCTAATTTTTTCTTTGTATAACCTAACAAGATCTCTGTACTCCTCCTGAGTTGCCTGTCCCCTCGTCCAAAGGTGATAAACCCTCCTTTTTCCTTAAGTCCCATCAAGAGCTCTTTGTTCATCCAGGCTGGGCATTGTCCCTGCCCTTTAACTTTGCACCACATGGGGACAGCCTGCTCCTGGGCCTTTAGGATTTCCTTCTTGAAGAGAGTCCAGCCTTCCTGGACCCCTTTGCCCCAAAGGATTATCTCCCAAGGGACTCTCCCAACCAGCGTTCTGAACAGGCTAAAGCCCACCCTCCGGAAGTCCAAGGTGGAGGTTCTGCTAAACCCCTTCCTTACCTCACTAAGAATTGAAAACTTAACCATTTCATGATCACTAAGCCCAAGATGGCCTCTGACCTCCACATCTCCCACTAGCCCCTCTTTGTTTGTGAAAAGTAGGTCTAGCGAGGCACCTCCCCTGGTAGGCTCATCTACCAGTTGTGTCAGGAAGTTATCTTCCATACACTCGAGGAACCTCCTAGCCTGCCTGCTCTCTGCTGTGTTATATTTCCAGCAGACATCTGGTAGGTTGAAGTCCCCAAAGAGAACAAGGTCTGGCATTTGTGAGACTGCAGCCAGCCATTTATAGAATACTTCATTGGCCTGCTCATCCTGGTTGTGTGGTCTATAGCAGACCCCCAGCACAAAATCACCCTTGTCACCTTTCCCATTCACCCTTACCCATAAACATTCAACTTCATCATTGCTGGAGTTTATCTCTATACAGTCAAAACACTACCTAATGTACAGAGCCACCCCTCCCCCATCTCCTTCTTTGCCTATTCATTCTGAAGAGCTTATAGCTACTCATTGCAGCATCCCAGTCATGACTATCATCCCACCACGTTTCCGTGATAGTGACTACATCATAGTTGTCCTGCCGCACAATGGCTTCTAGCTCCTCCTGTTAACAAACTACATGCTACGTGCATTAGTGTAGATGCACTTGACCTGGGCTATTGATTTCATCCCCATCCTTGGCCCTTTACCCTCAGGCTCATTACCAGTGGGCCTGGTTTTATCCCCTTTCCCCTTAACTTGTTTAAAGCTCTGTCCATGAGCTTTGTTAACTCCTGGCCTAGTACCCTTTTCCCCTTCTGGGAAAGGGTTTTCCCATTGTTTTTCACTGAATTTTTAGAGTTGGAAGGGACCATAGAGATCATCTAGTTCAACTCCCCTGCTGAAGCAGGATTGCCTAGAGCTTGTCAGAGCATGTTACTCAGGACTGCATCCAGGCAGGTCTTGAAAATCTCCAAAGAAGGGGACTCCACAACCTCCCTGGGCAGCTTGTTCCAGGGCTCTGTGACCCTTACTCTGAAGAAGTTTTTCCTCATATTTGAGCGGAACCTCTTATGTTACAACTTCATCTTCTCACTGGGAACTACTGAAAAGAGTCTGGCTCCCTCCTCCTTGTTCACAAGCAGACATTTCTAAACGTCTATACCTTTTCTCAAATGAAATGACAGAGTGAGAGTCCTCACTAATGCAGCATTCTTTAAGTCCTGGCATGCTTCCCTTAGGTTTAATTCTGACAGGCCCAATTATCTCCCCTTCCCCCCTCATATCTAGTTTAAAGACCTGTCAATGAGCCCTGCTAACTCCTGCCCCAAAATTTTTTTCACCCTCTGAGACAGTGGTGTCCCACCTGCCACCAGTGGGTCAGGTATCTCCTATAGCCACCTATGCTCAAAAAACCCAAAGCCCTGCGGATAACACCAGTCCCAGAGCCACAAGTTGATCTGTTGCCTCTTCCTATCAATTTCCTTATTCATGGTTGCCACTGGAGGGATAGATGAGAACACAACTTGCGTTCCTGATCCCTTGACCAGGGATTTTAAGAAAAAAACCTATGGAGAGAAGGAATATGTGTTCTAGAAATTTGTTTTAAAAGTCAATAATATGCCCAAAAGAACCAATCTTTTATTTACGGACAGTTATGCTTTCAATAGATGGTTATTTCCCATTCTAGAATCCAAGGTTTGGACCGAATTACAATGAGTCTTCTAGGAATTTTTAGGTTTTTATGGTTGAAGTTTTAAATTATATTGTATCTTCAAAGTCTTTAGGCATAAAAGAATTATAAGGACATTTTTACATCTTTTATCCTCTACTTTAGACATAAGTAAGACCTTAATTTTCAGGGATCTTCTACAAACAACATAGCAATATAAACTAGTATGCTTTGAACTTGTAGAAAACACTGTAAAACTAATAGTGCAATTCCTAAAATTTACTAGTTTGGCACCAAACTGACTATTATTTTCTATAGTCACGTGATGTGATTACAAACATAAATATCATATGTTCGAAGCATACAGATGTAGATTCTGAGTTTTACCAATTTATCTGAACAAAAAAATTAAGAAAATTAAAACTTCTTGGTTTTTGGGAAGCAAAAATATGAAAATGTACGTAGCTCACCAGAATATCTCCTTCTGCCTGAAAAACGTTTTTTCTTTCAATTCAGTTTTAAAACAATTTTATTTTTTTTCAAACACAGTAAATGGAAATATATTTCGCCTGGATTTTTTCAAAGTTTTTAATTTTTTATTTTTCCATAAATGTAAAATATTTCCTACAAACAGCCTAACTTCATTTATTGTAAATACCAGCAAGTGCCATTTAATTAAAAAAAGGGGAAAAAAAATCAGTTTGAAGGAATACATTGCCAAGCTTTTGAGGCTGTATCACATTGGTCACAGTTATTCTATTACAGATGGCACTTTCCATCTATCCTCTGACAAAGTGCAAATGAAGAATGTTTCATTTAGGTCTGCCATGTAGATGAAAAGTCAGAAAACAGACTTTCCTTTTATTTTCCTTTAACTGTTGAAAGATATAGTTTTATTGGAAGAGGAGAGGAGAGGAGAGGAGAGGAGAGGAGGGGCCTGTTATTTTCTTATTTGGACCCGGCCTGGGGGTGGGGCCTCTGGTAATAGGAGGTTCG
>NW_015090911.1:4389395-4434484 GCF_001431845.1 Calidris pugnax | reverse complement strand
AACACAACACCCCACCACATCACACCCACCCACAAACCAATAATCTTGGGCACTAGAGCATGCCCTGAAGAGCCATGTCTACACATTTCTTAAATATCTCCAGGGATGGGGACTCCACCATCTCCCTGGGCAGGCTGTTCCAGTGCCTCACCACCCTCTCAGTAAATTCTTCCTAATATCTAATCTAAACCTCCCCTGCCAAAACTTCAGACTGTTCCTGTCATTATTGCCTTGGGAGAAGAGGCCAACTCCCACCTCTCTACAACCTCCTTTCAGGTAGTTGTAGAGGGCAATGAGGTCTCCCCTCAGCCTCCTCTTCTCCAAACTAAACATGCCCAGTTCCCTCAGCCTCTCCTCGTATGACTTGTTCTCTAGGCCCCTCACCAGCTTGGTGGCTCTCCTTTGGACATGCTCCAGCAGCTCAATGTCCTTCCTGTAGTGAGGGGCCCAGAACTGAACACAGTACTCAAGGTGAGGCCTCACCAGTGCCGAGTACAGAGGCACAATGACTTCCCTACTCCTACTGGCCACACTATTCCTGACACAAGCCAGGATGCCGTTGGCCTTCTTGGCCACCTGGGCACACTGCTGGCTCATGTTAAGCCGGCTGCCCTCCAACATTCCCAGGTCTTTTTCTTCTGGGCAGCTTTCCAGCCACTCTTCCCCAAGCCTGTAGCGTTGCCTGGGGCTATTGTGACCAAAGTGCAGGACCCAGCACTTGGTCTTATTAAACCCCATCCCATTGGCCTTGGCCCATTGATCCAGTCTGTCCAGATCCCTCTGTAGAGCCTTCCGACCCTCAAACAGATAAACACTCCCACTTAGTTTGGTGTCATCTGTAAACTTTCTGAGGGTGCACTCAATCCCCTTATCTAGATCATCAGTAAAGATATTAAGCAAGACTGGCCCCAAAACTGAGCCCTGAGGGACACCACTGGTGACCGGTCACCAACCAGATTTCGCCCCATTAATCACAACTCTCTGGGCACGGCCATCCAGCCACTTTTTTATCCAGTGAAGGGTACACTTGTCTATGCCATGATTCACCAGTTTCTCCAGGAGAACGCCATGGGGGACAGTGTCCAAAGTCCAGGTAGACAACATCCACAGCCTTCCCCTCATCGAGAAAGTGGGTCATTGAAAGACATCAAGCTGGTTAAGCAGCATCTCCCTTTCATAAACCCATGCTGAGTGGCCATGATCCCTTGCCTGCCCTCCACTTGCAGTGAGAGCTCTCCCAAGATGATCCTCTCCATGATCTTTCCCGGTACCGAGGTCAGGCTGACAGACCTATAGTTTCCCAGATCCTCCTTCCAGCCCTTCTTGTAGATGGGCGTCACGTTGGCCACCCTGCAGTCATCTGGTACCTCTCGTGTTGACCAGGATTGTTGATAGATAATGGAGAGAGGCTTGGTGAGCTCTCCTGCCAGCTCCCTGAGTAACCTTGGATGAATTCCATTTGGCCCCATAGACTTATGCCTGTCCAGGTGCATAAGTAAGTCACTAACTACTTCCTCCTGGATTACAGGGGATTTGTTCTGTTCACCATCCTTGTTTTCCAGCCCAGGAGGCTGAATACCCTGGGGGTAGCTGGTCTGACAATTAAAGACGGAGGAAAAGAAGGCATTAAGTATCTCAGCCTTCTCCTCATCCCTAGTCACAAAGTTCCCCCCTCTGTGTCCAGTAAGGGATGGACATTCTCCCTGACTCTCTTTTTGTTGACGTATTTATAGAAACTTTTTTTGTTGTCCTTTATATTAATGGCCAGGTTCAGTTCCAGCTGGGCTTTTGCCTTCCTAATTTTTTCTTTGTATAACCTAACAAGATCTCTGTACTCCTCCTGAGTTGCCTGTCCCCTCGTCCAAAGGTGATAAACCCTCCTTTTTCCTTAAGTCCCATCAAGAGCTCTTTGTTCATCCAGGCTGGGCATTGTCCCTGCCCTTTAACTTTGCACCACATGGGGACAGCCTGCTCCTGGGCCTTTAGGATTTCCTTCTTGAAGAGAGTCCAGCCTTCCTGGACCCCTTTGCCCCAAAGGATTATCTCCCAAGGGACTCTCCCAACCAGCGTTCTGAACAGGCTAAAGCCCACCCTCCGGAAGTCCAAGGTGGAGGTTCTGCTAAACCCCTTCCTTACCTCACTAAGAATTGAAAACTTAACCATTTCATGATCACTAAGCCCAAGATGGCCTCTGACCTCCACATCTCCCACTAGCCCCTCTTTGTTTGTGAAAAGTAGGTCTAGCGAGGCACCTCCCCTGGTAGGCTCATCTACCAGTTGTGTCAGGAAGTTATCTTCCATACACTCGAGGAACCTCCTAGCCTGCCTGCTCTCTGCTGTGTTATATTTCCAGCAGACATCTGGTAGGTTGAAGTCCCCAAAGAGAACAAGGTCTGGCATTTGTGAGACTGCAGCCAGCCATTTATAGAATACTTCATTGGCCTGCTCATCCTGGTTGTGTGGTCTATAGCAGACCCCCAGCACAAAATCACCCTTGTCACCTTTCCCATCTCTGTGTCCAGTAAGGGATGGACATTCTCCCTGACTCTCTTTTTGTTGACGTATTTATAGAAACTTTTTTTGTTGTCCTTTATATTAATGGCCAGGTTGACTTCCAGCTGGGCTTTTGCCTTCCTAATTTTTTCTTTGTATAACCTAACAAGATCTCTGTACTCCTCCTGAGTTGCCTGTCCCCTCGTCCAAAGGTGATAAACCCTCCTTTTTCCTTAAGTCCCATCAAGAGCTCTTTGTTCATCCAGGCTGGGCATTGTCCCTGCCCTTTAACTTTGCACCACATGGGGACAGCCTGCTCCTGGGCCTTTAGGATTTCCTTCTTGAAGAGAGTCCAGCCTTCCTGGACCCCTTTGCCCCAAAGGATTATCTCCCAAGGGACTCTCCCAACCAGCGTTCTGAACAGGCTAAAGCCCACCCTCCGGAAGTCCAAGGTGGAGGTTCTGCTAAACCCCTTCCTTACCTCACTAAGAATTGAAAACTTAACCATTTCATGATCACTAAGCCCAAGATGGCCTCTGACCTCCACATCTCCCACTAGCCCCTCTTTGTTTGTGAAAAGTAGGTCTAGCGAGGCACCTCCCCTGGTAGGCTCATCTACCAGTTGTGTCAGGAAGTTATCTTCCATACACTCGAGGAACCTCCTAGCCTGCCTGCTCTCTGCTGTGTTATATTTCCAGCAGACATCTGGTAGGTTGAAGTCCCCAAAGAGAACAAGGTCTGGCATTTGTGAGACTGCAGCCAGCCATTTATAGAATACTTCATTGGCCTGCTCATCCTGGTTGTGTGGTCTATAGCAGACCCCCAGCACAAAATCACCCTTGTCACCTTTCCCATTCACCCTTACCCATAAACATTCAACTTCATCATTGCTGGAGTTTATCTCTATACAGTCAAAACACTACCTAATGTACAGAGCCACCCCTCCCCCACCTCCTTCTTTGCCTATTCATTCTGAAGAGCTTATAGCTACTCATTGCAGCATCCCAGTCATGACTATCATCCCACCACGTTTCCGTGATAGTGACTACATCATAGTTGTCCTGCCGCACAATGGCTTCTAGCTCCTCCTGTTAACAAACTACATGCTACGTGCATTAGTGTAGATGCACTTGACCTGGGCTATTGATTTCATCCCCATCCTTGGCCCTTTACCCTCAGGCTCATTACCAGTGGGCCTGGTTTTATCCCCTTTCCCCTTAACTTGTTTAAAGCTCTGTCCATGAGCTTTGTTAACTCCTGGCCTAGTACCCTTTTCCCCTTCTGGGAAAGGGTTTTCCCATTGTTTTTCACTGAATTTTTAGAGTTGGAAGGGACCATAGAGATCATCTAGTTCAACTCCCCTGCTGAAGCAGGATTGCCTAGAGCTTGTCAGAGCATGTTACTCAGGACTGCATCCAGGCAGGTCTTGAAAATCTCCAAAGAAGGGGACTCCACAACCTCCCTGGGCAGCTTGTTCCAGGGCTCTGTGACCCTTACTCTGAAGAAGTTTTTCCTCATATTTGAGCGGAACCTCTTATGTTACAACTTCATCTTCTCACTGGGAACTACTGAAAAGAGTCTGGCTCCCTCCTCCTTGTTCACAAGCAGACATTTCTAAATGTCTATACCTTTTCTCAAATGAAATGACAGAGTGAGAGTCCTCACTAATGCAGCATTCTTTAAGTCCTGGCATGCTTCCCTTAGGTTTAATTCTGACAGGCCCAATTATCTCCCCTTCCCCCCTCATATCTAGTTTAAAGACCTGTCAATGAGCCCTGCTAACTCCTGCCCCAAAATTTTTTTCACCCTCTGAGACAGTGGTGTCCCACCTGCCACCAGTGGGTCAGGTATCTCCTATAGCCACCTATGCTCAAAAAACCCAAAGCCCTGCGGATAACACCAGTCCCAGAGCCACAAGTTGATCTGTTGCCTCTTCCTATCAATTTCCTTATTCATGGTTGCCACTGGAGGGATAGATGAGAACACAACTTGCGTTCCTGATCCCTTGACCAGGGATTTTAAGAAAAAAACCTATGGAGAGAAGGAATATGTGTTCTAGAAATTTGTTTTAAAAGTCAATAATATGCCCAAAAGAACCAATCTTTTATTTACGGACAGTTATGCTTTCAATAGATGGTTATTTCCCATTCTAGAATCCAAGGTTTGGACCGAATTACAATGAGTCTTCTAGGAATTTTTAGGTTTTTATGGTTGAAGTTTTAAATTATATTGTATCTTCAAAGTCTTTAGGCATAAAAGAATTATAAGGACATTTTTACATCTTTTATCCTCTACTTTAGACATAAGTAAGACCTTAATTTTCAGGGATCTTCTACAAACAACATAGCAATATAAACTAGTATGCTTTGAACTTGTAGAAAACACTGTAAAACTAATAGTGCAATTCCTAAAATTTACTAGTTTGGCACCAAACTGACTATTATTTTCTATAGTCACGTGATGTGATTACAAACATAAATATCATATGTTCGAAGCATACAGATGTAGATTCTGAGTTTTACCAATTTATCTGAACAAAAAAATTAAGAAAATTAAAACTTCTTGGTTTTTGGGAAGCAAAAATATGAAAATGTACGTAGCTCACCAGAATATCTCCTTCTGCCTGAAAAACGTTTTTTCTTTCAATTCAGTTTTAAAACAATTTTATTTTTTTTCAAACACAGTAAATGGAAATATATTTCGCCTGGATTTTTTCAAAGTTTTTAATTTTTTATTTTTCCATAAATGTAAAATATTTCCTACAAACAGCCTAACTTCATTTATTGTAAATACCAGCAAGTGCCATT
Organism: Calidris pugnax; assembly: GCF_001431845.1. NCBI lineage: Eukaryota > Metazoa > Chordata > Aves > Charadriiformes > Scolopacidae > Calidris > Calidris pugnax. The sequence continues at coordinate 4,429,184 of NW_015090911.1, read as the reverse complement.
TAATTAAAAAAAGGGGAAAAAAAATCAGTTTGAAGGAATACATTGCCAAGCTTTTGAGGCTGTATCACATTGGTCACAGTTATTCTATTACAGATGGCACTTTCCATCTATCCTCTGACAAAGTGCAAATGAAGAATGTTTCATTTAGGTCTGCCATGTAGATGAAAAGTCAGAAAACAGACTTTCCTTTTATTTTCCTTTAACTGTTGAAAGATATAGTTTTATTGGAAGAGGAGAGGAGAGGAGAGGAGAGGAGAGGAGAGGAGAGGAGAGTCCTGTTATTTTCTTATTTGGACCCTGCCTGGGGGTGGGGCCTCTGGTAATAGGAGATTCGTATGGAAACAGAGATCCCTAAATGAAATTCTATAGCATAGGTAGCAAAAGAGTAGAAGAAAACAGCTTGTCCCACTGTGTGGGATCCTTCCACTTCTCATGACTTCTGCATTAGCCCAAATTTACCTACCTGATTTTGAAGTATTATTTTCAATCCTGTGTTTTCATCTCTCTGTCCCTATCAGGGATCAACTTTACATTTAGGTTTATATGCTGCCATACCTCCATCTTCTAGCTACTGCCAGCACCAGTTCAGCATCTTTCTATGGGGTTTTGACTGATGTGACAGGTAACCAAAATTTTGTTTATGTGTCTTTTGTTTATACTTCTTGATTCTTTAACCATCCCACCCTGACCCATCAGAGCAACTTGAATATTATTCCTAGTTAGGTAAAATTTGCCTGCCCATTTGCCATTCTACATTATCTGTTTACGTTTTGGGACTGAAGGAATAGCTGTAGCAGAAACCACAAGCAACCTTTGTGTGGGAGAGATGTTCTGGCTGACTAAGAACAGTTCTTTGAGCTTGTCCTGAAGTGAAGACTGAGCTGATGAACCAGAAGAGGATGAAGTGGAATTTTTGTACCACCTTTCACCCAGCATCTCAAGCGTTAGTGCACATTCCAGTATCATAGGGGACCTAGGTTCAATTCACTCTTGCTTTCCAAACCTTACCAGCATAGGACTGAAGGGGACACGGGTCACCAAGTCTTGCTCCCTGTTATTGCAGGCAAGTGAATCATTTTTATTATTCCCTCCATAATCATATGAATCTTTAAGGTTTTGATTTAGGAGCAGTCAATGTCCCATCGTGCCTGGACTTAAATGTCCTCTTGACTTTAACATAATTCATGGTCATGCAAACGACAAGAGTTGTTGGTATAATTTTATTCACTGTAGGGAGCATATATGTCTTAAGATTGCTCAGTGACTGGACTCTTAAATTTGCTTAGGTTGCTATTAATTAATTGTGCTGCACTGAAGTCCTGGCAGGTACTAAAATGACATTTTCAAACTTTAGCGATGTGTTAATACTGTGAATGCAATTAGGAAGAACCCATAAAGGAGGGCTGTAGTAGGTTGAAAATGTAAATAGCAAAAGGTGAAATGTAGCAAAAATTATGGTATGAACAAATTAAAATATTAAGATCTAACAATTTTAAACCAAACTTTCTGATAAACATTTGATATTCTTGTGAGTGTGTATATTCAGCGGGGATCCAACACTGATTAATTCAGATACATCTAAGGAACTGAAAATGTCTGTCAGATTTTCCCAGTATTCCCATGCACACAGACACAACAAATGAAAAAAGAACATAATTAAATCATCAAAATCTCATGACATTTAAAATTAATTTAAAATTAATATTATGATTTTTTTTAGGTCATTATGAAATCAGACATACATTACTATAGTAACCTTGGTTTTTTATTGCAGTTTGTTCATCCTCCCTACACCTGCAAAATAATGCTAAAAGCACCTTCCAGTTCTCATCATCTGTCCTCTTTTAAACAGAATTTCTTTTGAGCCAAGGCCTCTATCTCATTCTGGATTTCTGCCATCCCTGACACACACCTCCATCCTGATGCTGGTTTTGACCACTACCCTCTATAGTCATATAATAACAGTGCAAATAGCAACAATAAAAAAATACCTTTTCCATTCTTTTTTATAAGCAACTTATAAAATTCTTAATGTTTGCTGCCTAGTTGCCTAGTTTTATTTGTTAAAAATATACATAACCAGATTATAACTAGCAAAGTATTTTCTTAGTTTAAATTTGAAGACCATATCTACTTACTACTCTGTTCATGGAACTTGCACAAAATTATAATTTATGCAAAATGAAAGTCATGTGAATTTGTTTCAAACAGTGGGGGAAAAAGAAGCAAATTTTGAGATCCTGCCCCTGCCATTTAAATATTTATTCCTCATATAAACAAACACAGATGTTAAGAAAAAATCCAACCTTGTGAGAATTGGTGGATATGAGGTGCCTTTGAATTGATCTTAGTCCAACTGTACTGACATGTACCAATATTGATGCAATCACATATGCCAGTAGCTTTTGCATCATTAATTTGGTTTCTACAAACAATAAGGCTTTATGGGTCCCTACAGTGATTATCTTGTGGACTGATATACAAGGCAAGACCATTTGGTATCTAGATATTGAAACTATTAATTGCCTTGATGCCATCAAAGTCATAATCTAGCCCAGGAGAAGTGCTTGGTTATAATGTCCCAGTACTCCCCAGATACCTGGAAGCTTATTTTAAATGCAGATTAGTCTATCATATTTTCAGAGGTCAGTGAAGATATGAGTATCAGGGAAAAAAAGATTTAAAATTGTAATCAAGGTTGAGAAGGTTATATTCAGAAGCACAGTAAATAACAAGGGTGTTACTTAAAATTCTGTAGTGATATTAATTGTCCTTAATTTTCTTCTTTTTTTTTTTTTTTTTCTTCTACTGAGGAAATGTTCTGGAAACAGCATAGTTGCAACAGGGTATCTAGTAGAGCACCAATACAGCCTCTGTTTCTTTGACTAGGGGAAAAAAAGTGCATAAATGCAGAAGTGGAAGGTCTCCCATCATGTCTTCAGAAGACAAAAAATTGCCTATGGTATCCTGCTCCTCATCCATCTCTAATTACCCAAGTAGAAAAACAGTTGTTTCCCTCCATTCCCAAAGCCTATGCTTGAATGTTTTCATGCAACTCTGTTCTTTCCTATTACTCATATTCTGTAAGAAGCTGATGGGACTTATTATAAAAACCTGGTCTGAAGTGTCCATAGCATTTTCACAGTGAGAAAATGGCATAAATTTTACCTCAGCTTTCTTGATAACTGTCTGAATATGACATTCAGAAAGGAAGTTATATTTGTACAACAAAAGCTATTTGTTGTATCATTTTTACAGTTAAAATGTGACCAGGCAAATCTGCAGATTTTAAAATCATTGCTTGACTGGCTTCTTGCAGACTGCATTGAGATTGTGTCTCCGGGTACTTATTTAGGATTTTACAGACAATATTCCTACAGTTCTGTGGGCAGTATAGATACAGAACAGATATGGCCCTTGAGCAAAGAGACTGTGTACGAGCAATCCCTGTTTCGACCCCTTCTTAGCAGGAACCTTGTCTTCATGCTGCTGAACACAAGTGTAGGAATAGCTCCCGGGATGATTATTCCTGAAAATGTAAGAATCCAAATAATGTCATTTACATCACCTGGTGTTATAAATGGTAAAGCTAAGGGGCTAGTTTTGAAGTTTCAGCCTCCTTATATCTAATGAAGACAAGTAGGTGTCTCCAGAGATAGAGCTGCTTCTCTAGTGCTTGCTAACTGGCAAAGTGGCAACTCCTGCCATCCTAAGTAAAGGCTCTAACATGTGAGAGGAAGTTCTATCTGGAGATATGTCTATCAAATAACCAACATTTGGAATGACTTTAGATTAAAAATGAGATTAATCTAAATAAATAGAGTTATCTAATGCAGGTCTCTGTCAACTTAGGGTCTCTTCATCAGTAAAGGAAATCTATTTGGCACAGTCAAAGGAGTTTAGAAATCTCCTTTGCAGTTGTGTAGGGAGAGATGAGGTAATATTGCAATCTGCTATATTCAGGAATGAGAACAGATAAATTAACACATGTCAATTAACATATGACCTCCTGATATAAAAACCAAATTTTTCAAAACAACTCATGTCCTACCAAGCACTGAAACATAGCTCATGGTTGTAGGGCCTGTTGTCATCCTCACTGGCAATAAAGCTCAGTTGAAGCTTTCCTGTGTAATCTCCAAAACTTTACCCTGAAGACTGTTTTTCCCACCCATTAGAGTCCTGCTCTAGTGGAGCTACTTATCAACCTCGATCAAGAGGGCTATCAGTGTCCATACAGAGAGGAAAACATTTGAGAACCAGATCTGGCCAAGGAAAAGAAGCACAACTGTGGAACATGACTCATTGCGAAATCCATTTTCCCGTCTGTCCCTCAAAAACCTCTTTACACTGATAGTTACTGCCTGCTGCTTCATTAATACCTACGTGTATCAAACAACCTAATATGAACTAGCAAATCTATGTACTCAGCTGGTGGTTAAATAAATAAATAAATAACTCGGAATCTATTTGTAGATGTTCAAGAAGCACTCAGACATTTTCCTGTGCGTTACAGATTAAATTGCTAAAATAAGTGAGAGATGCAGAGAAATTTTAAAAAAGACCAAACCCCCATATTCCCAAAATTTCTTGTCCATGACCAGATGAGAAGTGTGACTGAAGTCATGGGGACTCATATGTTGCCAAGATGAAAATAACATTAAATTAGTCAAATACTTTCTTCAATTGCAATGAAGAAAAGAACAGAGTTGTGTAAGCCTTTTATTCATAATTTCAATATATGTATTTGAGAGAAGAAGGAAAACAGCAGAGTTTTGAGGATTTAATATATAAGTTCCTCTGTCCTAGGTTTTCAATAGATCCACCAGAAGTGGCTGTAGCATGTCTCTTCCATAAGCCCTTCCAAACAGTAAATAATAATGGTATTATTTAGCATGGCGTTCTCAAGCATATTGATTTGCTTTTATAGGAACACTGATCCTCTGCAGACTTGTATGAACATGATGAATCCTGACCAACCTGTGCTCTGATTCAGCTACTCTATTTGGGTTGAGCAGTGCCTTACAGATTGCAACTGAGTTGCAAAGGACAAGAAAACCAGTTGCTTCAACTCTGCAGAGTTCACAGGTCTTCTGTAAAGGTTTACATCTCCTCCCCTGCTATTTTGTCACCTCTCTCAAATTTTTTGTGCCTTGAATGACATCACGTGTTGGGAGAGAAAACCCCATTTTTTTAATTGCAGGTAGACCAAAGTGAATGTTCTCTTTTTATTATCTTTTTGTTAGTTAAATTTTAAGATTTTTAGGGCAAAAAGGTGGTTTTTTGTTCTGTGTTTGCACAGTGCCTTTCATAATGCCATTTTGGCTTTCAGCAGTGAGGTAAAGCAAGAATGACAAGGGACAATACATGTATGCAATTTAAATACATGATCTACCCGTCCACCCAGTTCACTGTTTGAACCAATTTTAAGTGATAAACCGTGTTACTCCACCCTCTTAAACAGCTGCTTGTACTGAGTAAAATTTCTTCCTGTTAAACTCCATTGGTTTCAATTGGCTTTCAGCAGGGATAAATCTGGTCCTGTCTGTCTAGCCTATGCCTTATACAAGCAAGTAAATTTAAGGAATTGAATTAATTGTTTTTGCTTTAATTTGCAAACTGGGCAGTAATCTGCACATTTAATTCTGTCCTTTGCATATTATTTTCTGAGCAAGGACACAATTGGCTACAGATTTGACATCCTTGTGACAGTGAGTCTGTGGCAGCACTGAAAAGAAAGGGGGAAGGAGCAGGGTCACAGAGAGGACAAAAGGAAAAAATAGCTGTCTAAATCATATATCATTAAAGTGATGCTCATTGAATTACCTCTCTCAGGGCCTGTCAAAACATGTGGTGCCCTTGCAATATGATGTGAATTAAATGCCTTCTGGCCCCTGAAATATTGTTTTCAAGGCCAAATGCGTACTTTCACAGTTTTCCTCTAGTAAGTACTAAGAAACATATCAAACATGCTGATTTACTCCTACTATTAGCAAAAACAACTTAGAAATACAGCAATGTGTTGTAACTGGCTTTCAAGGGAAAGACAAGACACGTGTTTACTTGCAGGCCTTTGGTGATGGTCACTGATAGCCCCACCTACTGAGAAATTGGTCAACACAACTAAAAGTTGGCCCTGGCAGAGAAAAATATAAGTACAACCAACTCACTGAATCACTTCGGCAATTATAGTGCTTGTCCTCTGTGAGTGAGGAAAGGGTGGTAGATCCCATATAAATGTCAGATGCTCCACCTGCTTGAGAATGCAAGGTTGTTAGAGGTCTGCAGCCATCCTTGGCAGACAGCCCATCGCAACAATTCCATGAAGTCTGCCTTCCTCCCAGCAGCTCAGAGCATTGAGGTAATGGAGAAACAGGCTTCTCCTCTTCTCTCCCAGTGAAATTTTGAGGTTTGGCTAATTCTGACCAATCAGGAAATTTGTCCATGTTCACTGCTGCTGTTATACAATGCTGTTGTTTGGTCACTGAGTTTAAGACCTACTATATAGAAGTAGAAAAAATTGGTAACTACCAGAAAGATTTTTGTAATTTCAAAATTGTCAGCTGTCAAGAGGCACACTGATTTCTCAGCTGCTCTGTGGAGCCTCAGGGATTTGTCCAGAAATTGGTATGTGCAGGACAGATACAGTTAATACATGGAGAGGTGAAATCTTACATACAGTGATGTCCTGTTGAAGAATAGGACTTTATGGAGAAAAACTATGCCATTATTCATCTTAGACTTGTGAACATTTGCAGGCAGAGGGGCGTGACCTTGTTGCCAAATTCAGGTATTCAAAATTCATAACAATGTTCCTCCGAAAATGTCACATATAACACATTCAAAAGTAATAAGAATTGAGTTCTTTTTCTCTCTCCTATTTCTTTTTTTTTTTCTTTTTTTTTTTTCTTTTTTTTTTTCAAGCCTGTAGGGTACATTTGGATTATGCACATAAGCTTTTCTCTGAGATGATATTAACTAGACTTTTATTTTATCTGCTTCTCTCATTGCTTTTTAGTGAAAGCTGCAGTGGACAGATAATCTTTTCTCATTCTTGAAACCACAGTTTTGAAGAAAATAAAAATATTGTGATGGCTTCAAAAGAAATGCTAAAATCAACACCACATTTATTCATGTTAATTATAACAACTTCATGTTTTTCAGAATAAGCATAATTTTTCATCCCGGAATCAAGGGATGAAAATCCATGTGTCACCACTATGTACAAAAGCCTCCTGAAATCTCTGTGGATTAGATATTATAATCTTTGATTTCTTATGGAAACTTAAATAAGCTAAGGAGGTTACCTAAGTCTCCTGGGAAAATACAGCAGATCAGTGACAGACAGAGATACAGAGCTCAAAACAATTGGATCCTCCACCTAAACTAACAATGAATATTCTGCAAGAATCCCCTGTATGCCCCAACTTTACTAAAAAATTAAATTTATAATTTATTTATTATTGTAAATTTATTTTCCAGTGATTTATTTTACTAGCATTAATGGCCTGCAGAACACCACAGCTGGTGTTTTTTGGTTTTGTTTTTGTGTTTGGTTTTTTTTTGGCTTAAAACAATACACTGTATTTTAAGGAAGGATTGACAATAGTGACATCTTATGTATTCTGTGAATCTTAGAAAATTCATATCCAGGGTATGAATGAGAGATGAACAAGTCCAGGATACTTGGTATACATGAGTAAAATCTTTACCACATACCATGCAGTCAGTGCAACACATAGATAGGCCTGCAAGGCCCATTTCCTTTGAGGGTGTCAAAGCACTGGAACAGGCTGCCCAGAGAAATTGTGGAGTGTCCTTTTCTGGAGATATTCAAAACTCGCCTGAATGTGATCCTGTCTAACCTGCTTTGGGTCAACTTGCATTGGCAGGGAGGTTGGACTAGATGATCTCCAAAGATCCCTTACAACCCCTCCCACTCTGTGATTCTGTGCTTCTGTGCTAATGCCTGCAGTCTCACTAGGTGGAAAGCATAACATCGAGTCCAGATCCTTGTCCTAGGTCATAGACAAAGTTAGTAGCAAACTGGGGGAGGAAGAGTCCAGATGTTCTGGCACATAAGCTGTTATCCTGGTCACTGAATCTCACTGCTTCCAAATGGAAAAATATTGCTCAGTGCTTGAAAATAGGTGACGTGCGTTCTTTGGTGGGGAAGAGATTTTGGAGTGCTCATGCAGGACTACTGGCTAGTTGCCTTAAAAAGTATGGCAGCAAAATACCTTTTCATCTAGAAAGCCTGGCGTATGTTCTTGATATCTTACCTCTCTTGCCTTCACGCTGTGATCAAATGGACAAAGTGTTTGGTGTTTTGATCTTCTCTAACTCTTTCTTATTTATGGGTAATTTCAAGGTGCTGAGCGCTCTGTGAAATGCTGACCACCCTGACATTTCAGTGATTGCCAATTAAAGGTGTTCAGCACCTTTCAGGGCTGTGACTTATAAAAGTAATTGTGTTGAAAGGGAAAAGAAGTCTTGTTCTGTTAATTACAAGTTCAATTAAAACACAACGAATGTCAAAAGTACAGGTCAAGAAGAAACTCAATGCACAGTACGTATGTATACTGCGCACATGTATAAGAGACAAATAGGCCCTTTTATTCGTTTGAAGGTTAATGTGCTACGTGATTATGCGGTTGCGCCTGTGTCTGCAGTATGATATATAGCAATCAACAGGAACATTTCAGGGATTAAATTTAAGGAAAAATAATAAAACAACTGTTGAGCATGAACAGTTACAAAGATAAACTGGACAGAAATCGCATTTTTACAGACATGGTAGGCCCATCTCATCAAAGAAGAAAAACAATATTTTTGAGATGCAAGTAAAAGAGTAAGGCGAGTTGGCTTAGGAGGCACAGAGATGCAGATTTGGGCTGACAATGTTTATGATGACCACAGCTTTCTTGTTTTCCCCCTTTACCCAAACATAATTGCTTTTGACTGGGCAAATCATGTTGATCTCGTTGTAATGTCATTGCAATTTATGATTCCATAAGGCACTTGAATAGATTTTTTTGTTTTTATATGCTTTGCATTTCATTTTAATGCCACCCAAGGAAATTGCATACCTAAAGCTCTACGTGTTACTTTTTATTAAATACCAAATGTTATCATCTTTTTTCCCCTGTTTCTTGATTACAATCAAGATGTCGTTTAAATTTTATTACGGAATCACTTTCCTACCTCAATTAGAGCCTTAAGGTTAATTCCCGCTTATACTTCACACTAAATGTCAAGCCTGATGCAGGTTTTATATGAATAAAGGGGGAAACCCACCCACAAGGGGCAGATGTAGCCTTGTGGCAAACTTTACACGCACCACCAAGCCAAATTTTGATCCTGGAATGGAAGAAACGACACAGACTGCATGAAGTCCATTGGGATATTCATAGCAATTTCAAGTGAATTAAACTCAGGTACCAAAACAATAGTAAAAGATCTTTCCATAACATGTATAATATATATAAACTGTAGATGAGGACTGCTCTGGCGTCAGCCATTCTACATGGAATTCATTTTTAGTCCTTCCCTCTGTGGCCCGGCTCCCTGCAGCCCAAGGGAACATCCTGAGGAAACCTTCTAGATAATCATATTAAGTTAAAGGATTCTATTGCTCTAAAAGATTTGGGTACTTATTATTTCACCCACTTAATGTTTTTTAAAGTTTTATTATTTCCCAGATGAAGATACTTTAAAGGCTCAAGGATCTAAAGAAGAAAAAAAATATTAAAAGCTTACAATGAAAAGATTGCTCATTAATGTCTTTGCAGAATAATGAATGATTTATTCTACAAACTGCAGCAATCTGTAAATAAGAAAACACTGATGTTACAGGCATTTTCTGAGCACAAAAGCTTTGCCACATCCCAAATCTTCCAGTTTCATGAGCTAAATTGTATAACACCTCATGATAACACATATTATTATCTCATGGAAGAAAAGATACTTTCTTTGAGGTATGGAAACCTCAAAATAGTATCTTTTCTATAGATAAGTCTGGTTAGAAAATCCATATTATTGTTTTTTTAGAAAAATCCTTTTTTCAATCCATTTTTTTTCTTTTGTCTTTATAACAGGTTGATTTTTTTTGCAGAAATCTTTTTTTTTTCCTTTTTTTTCCCTAGGAAAAAAAAAAAAAAGATATAATCAAAACCTCTAATTTCAACAATTTTCATGTAAAGTTTTAAGTGAGCTCTATTTATGGGGGCAAAAAATGCAGATATTATATTCATGCTCTACATTTTTAATATTTCCACTCCTACTGGGAAATTATTAATAGAGAACTGCTTTCGATGTCTGTAAGAGGAAGGGAATTTTACCCCGGCCTTTTAGAAAGCACATGAGAAGCTAATATGCAAGACAGTTAGTGAGGGAGTGAAGTGTCAGCATGCAAGATTAAAACATATGGAGAAAAAAATAATTACTGCAGGCCTTATAAGCTATTAATGTATATCTTTATTCATATCCCTTTGCAAGCTGATGTTTTTGTAATAAAAGAGTACACATGAACACACACACAACCTTACCTAAATATATACACATAGTTATAAAATAATAATTTATAAGGATAGCCCGATGGGAAACCAGTGGAGATATTCAGATTTAACTGACAAGCAGTAGCTGCAAAGCTTCAGTTCTGCTATATACCTAAGGGGCAACATTTTAGAAAAGAACTAACAAGAAGATATTATATTAATATTAATAAAGTTTTATTTCCAAAGGGAAAATATGATCAAGTGCTCTGCTTTCTAGGCTACTTTTTTTTTTTATTATTTCTGTGAAAGTCGGAAACAAAATCATCCTAATTTAACCTGTTTCTCCCTTTTCATGTACTTCTGTTAAACTACATTAAAAAAAAAAAAAAAAGGTATGGTGAGTAATGAGGTTAACAAAGCCATACTTCTCAGAGGATGTGTGATGAACAAGGCTCAGTGCCAAACACTCTTAGCCAAGTCAAGTCAGTCTATTCATGTTCATGTACCATAAAATCTGCTTTTACAAGGGTAACTATAACATTTGCATTAAAAAGGAAAAAATGAAATGTTAAAATCTTTGTTTTTATCTATCCTGAGTACTTCTATAGTGATATATAAAATGAGAATGCATATTTTAAATTTACATAAATCTTGGCTCCATACCGATAAAACTTTATAATGGATTATACATTCTCTGAAGAGTCAGGAGGCCAAAATCTGTTTCTTCTTATGGTGACACCCAACTAAAGGGCAGTCTTTCAAGGTCTGAGCAAAAGGCCAAGAGCAAAATTTCAGACATTGTATTACGTTATCCAGATTTTGAGGTTTTTTCTCTTGGTTTTACCTTTAATAAATCAAGAGTAACAAGCAATGCCTGATGAGATGATTTCAGATCTGTGAATTTTCACCATTTTAGATGCCTCTTTCTCACCTAGAAAGCCAGGCTACCTGAGGCACCACTGGATTATCACTGGGTGTTAAAAACTTCAGACTCTGTGAATAAGAAAAAGACCTAATTTTTCCTTCCTTTCTCCCTCTTTCTCTCTTTCTTGCTAACTTCCCGTCAGGAAAAGAGCCTCTGAAATGTTAAAAACAGTTATGAATTGAGAAGTAAAAAAAAACTTATTCTTTTCTGGTAGGTTAAAGCATTTTTAATATTCTATATTATCATAAAAATTATTTTCCCACTCTATTTGTGTTAACTTGTATTGTATTTCAATATCAGAAGTCAAGTACAGAAACTGAAATTTAAAAAATAAAGAAGGAAACAAATAATTGTTCACACTGGGAATTACCTGAAAACATTTGTTTGTAAATAGTTTTGATTTCTATCCCTGCCAGAAAAAAGAAAAAAAATATTTTTTTTAATGTTGTAGTCAGATCTAATCTTTAAGTCTCCCATTCTCTTCTTTCCTTAAATCTTTAACTAAGTCAATATTTCAACTGCGTACCAAAATTGAAATCACTGTGCTGTTTATGAGCATGTTAAGTGTGAAATCTGGGAGACATATTGGTAAATTCAGTAATGAAGCTTTAAAATAAGGGTAAAATAAGCTTTAAAATAAGTCAAGATGCTCCTGAATGCAAAAGTTTTGTAAGAATACCTCAAAAGAATATTGACATAGCTATTACCAAAAAGTAAAAGTAGATCAATTACTATTCTCTTTTCTCTTGATGTGGAAAGTCCAAAACTACCTCAAATATTTCTTTTCAATACTCTAGCAGTGTAGAGTAGATCAGATTAATTACTTATGCTACAGATGTAATGTCTATTTATATGTTACAGAGTCATATGCCATATTCACAGCATCAAGACACATTTCTTATCCTCAATGACTCTCAGATCCCTTTTAGCAGAGCTAATGGCTGTCAAGTTATTCCCTGATATTTAGTTGTGCAGTTCAGCATTTCCACCTGCATATAGAAATTCGTATTTAACACCTCTTTTACGGAACTTTTTTCAGGTTTTTCAGGGTCATTGTCACCACATCTATAGTGTAAGAAGTGGGAAAGCACAGAGCAGGGACTAGACACTTTGGCCCTCTCAACACTACTCTGATAGCTTTCCTTTCCCACTGAGCAATAGAAAAGTTCTTGCCTTGATCACCCTTTTACAACACAACATACTTTCCTGCATGCAGACATACACACCTCTCTGTTCCTATTAAACGTATTGGTTCCTTGCTGACTTTCCATCAGTCAGCCAAACTCTTCCTTATATACCTTACTGCTATGCAACTAAATTCTTGATCCCAGCTCCCTCCATATTAACCAGTTAGAAACAGGCAATACAGATCTCCTATAGTAACTGCAGGCAGAGAGGTGGCTAACAGTTTTATTGTAGCTCATGTGGTTTCACATTCAAGGCAAGGATTGCATCCCTTGAAGTTGAAGTTTTTCTTCAGAATAAGGTAAAATTACTCCATGGACCTTCCTCAGCCTCTGGGAACTGAAATACAAAAAGTAGAACCTAGGTTGTCCTGTTTGTTTGTGTGCACATATTTAAACACAAACCACATTTTGGCTTTCTTTGCTGCCACTGGTATTATAGTTACAGGAAGTGAGCAGGTCAAATCTGCTGTGTCTCTGAAGACGATGAAGTTCATTTACAGAAATGAAGACTGATAGCTACCTAGAGGAGACCACTAATCATTCATTTAACTGCCACTACACAGACCACACTAAGAGAGAATCTTATGAAAAAGTAAAAAATGTAAACTAAGAGTCAAACATTATAATGTTTCACTCTTACATGGCATTTTTTATTACAAGGAACCCCAATGCACTTCATAAACAGTATATACTAGAACCACGCAGAACATAGCTATAAACTTAAGTATGGTGTGACTGCCCGTAAGGGATGCTTTAGCCCAGATTTCTGAATGAACACACTACCTTAATTTACTGTAAATTATTGTGTACATAGAAAGAAACAAAAAAGCCAAGTTTTCTTACATTTGGCATAGATGTATAAACAAAATTGTCTGGACTTTCACAGATGACAACCATCTGTTAGCTAGCACCCATGAACATCAGGCCATAGTCAAAGTGTTATATTTTCTAAACATAAATCCTCCCTATTAACATTATATAGAGTGAGGTTGGTTACATTGTGCAGAAACAGGACTGAAGTTCAGGAAATATGAATGTAGCATCTACCTCTGACTTAAGGTTGATTTGCAGGAAGCCTCTGTGGTCCCTTCTTCTCCTTTTGTCTCTTCTTTTGTTATAATTTTTTTTGCACAGGAAATTATTTCTTGTACGGAGCCAGACTCTTTTCAGTGGTTCCCAGTGAGAGGACGAGGGGCAACGGGCACAAGTTGGAACATAAGAGGTTCCACTCAAATATGAGGAGAAACTTCTTCACGGTGAGGGTGACAGAGCCCTGGAACAGGCTGCCCAGGGAGGTTGTGGAGTCCCCTTCCTTGGAGATTTTCAAAACCCGCCTGGATGCAGTCCTGAGTAACATGCTCTAGCTCTGGGCAATCCTGCTTCAGCAGGGGAGTTGGACTAGATGATCTCTATGGTCCCTTCCAACTCTAGAAATTCAGTGAAATTCAGTGAAATTCAGTGAACCCCAATGCACTTCATAAACAGTATATACTAGAACCACGCAGAACATAGCTATAAACTTAAGTATGGTGTGACTGCCCGTAAGGGATGCTTTAGCCCAGATTTCTGAATGAACACACTACCTTAATTTACTGTAAATTATTGTGTACATAGAAAGAAACAAAAAAGCCAAGTTTTCTTACATTTGGCATAGATGTATAAACAAAATTGTCTGGACTTTCACAGATGACAACCATCTGTTAGCTAGCACCCATGAACATCAGGCCATAGTCAAAGTGTTATATTTTCTAAACATAAATCCTCCCTATTAACATTATATAGAGTGAGGTTGATTACATTGTGCAGAAACAGGACTGAAGTTCAGGAAATATGAATGTAGCATCTACCTCTGACTTAAGGTTGATTTGCAGGAAGCCTCTGTGGTCCCTTCTTCTCCTTTTGTCTCTTCTTTTGTTATAATTTTTTTTGCACAGGAAATTATTTCTTGTACAAGCCTTGGAGCAGAGAGGATCAACAGGATTGTAACACACTGAAATTATTATTGTTCTTGAATGAACTGTAAATTCTTACTGTGAAGAAAAGTTTTAAATGAAAAAACCTTTGTCATGGGAAGAAATGCAGGAAAATGGAAAGCAGTCAGTATCTGGTAAAACAAAGTTTTCACAAAAACTATTTTCTTCTTCTCTCATACAAGTCATTGAAGAAATGGAGAAGAGTTTGGATATGATAGAGTTTGTAAAATGGTCTGATACTGTATTCATGTACAGATAGAGTAGTCACGAAAAGAAAGATGTTACTGATCAATCAAGACAGTTATCTCTGTCTTTATGGAACAATCACAAACTATTAATGACAAAGAGACACATCTAATGGTAATGGGATTAGACATAGAGGAAAAATCCTCTCTGCTGGAGGAAAAAAGATAATTCTCTTTTGGATAAAAGTCTTGGTAGTTGGATAGGTCTCACAAGAGGAGTCATAGTGTAGGTTGAATATGTCAAGCTCTTGAAACTATTCTGCTCTGTTGTGTTCTTCCAGTCATCAGTCATCGGTGGTTCACCTCTATTAAAATTAATAGAGAGATCTTACAATGGGAGATATTTTATTTTTAATATAATTAGAATTCCACATTTTTCACTTATATGGTTAAGGAACTTCTCACTGCGCACTGGTTCCCAGGGAAGGATGTGCAATACAAACAGCTCCTTGGTGCATCAGGCTACTTGTGTTGGCACTTAGCTGCTTAGTAATTTCATTTTGCAATACTGAGATATTAACAGAGATTCATAGTAAATGTTCGGTCTCCTTTCCCCCATACACTTTGTTGCATATATGACCTGAAGTACCAAAAGTGGTCTTTTTCATTAGAGTTGGCAATTTTACATGAAACCAGTGGTTCAAATGGAGTCCTCCTGCATTTTGATGGAAATTGGCTGCAAACTGCCTTCTTTTTCTTCCTGGAAGGCAATTGAATTTTGGTGGCTTGGGGTGCATGTGATCCACAGAGTGTTTTGGGGAGCCTTTGGGCTGTAAGGAGTTATGGGATGGGAAATGCCATTATTCTGAAAAAAAGAATGCTGTATTTGCAACTTCCACAAGATCTAGATTGCTTCCTTGCAGCTGGCAACATGCACACTACTCGTGCTTCCCATTACCAGAAGTAGAAGACATTTCTTTATGGAAACTGTATGATCTCTCTCAGCTGCTCAAATAAAGCAGATTCTCCTAAATTGCCTCAAAAAGGGTAACATTTCAGATGTTTTTATTACAGAGTTACCTTTCAAATTATCAAGCAGTGTTTCTTTTTGTGTGCTAAGTGAAAGGCTGAAAAACCAGAGCTCTGTTTAATGCGATTAGCAGGTGCTAGTCTGAGCACACTGCTTCCCTTTATGTGACAATTAGCTTGGATTAGACAAAACAGTGTGTAAATAAAGAAAATCTGAAATGCTGAGCAGGTAAAAAAAATAGGAAAGTCAGAGGGATCAAAATGAATATAATGTGAATTCATCAGACAGAAGAATGACAATGAAAAATAAGAATAGACAGGTTTCTGTGAGCTCTATTCTCCTACCTTTGCTAAGCTTGCATAATAGCTTGCATTACGGATAGTTCCTTTGCTTTTAATTATACAGCAGGTACTATATTTCGGAAGATGTCCTATTGTTACCTGGTTTTAGATCCATATATGGTATAGCTCAGGATGAAAGTTATTCACTAAAGTGCCCATGCATCTTCCTTCATAAATTCTTACTCAGGATTTGCAATAGTTAGTTCATCATTTAATCCAGAAAGGTCTTTGTAGTGTAAAAGCTAAGTGGTAGCTGTTGAAGTCATACCCTGGAGTAGAATCCGTCTTCTTCAATAAGGCACATACAGCAAAAAGGGAGATAAAGGGAGGGATCCAAAATGACCCCATTCAGACAGTTAATCAAAAGGAGCAAGATAAGTACATTTTTAATAAATGATGGAGCTTTAAGCATTTGTAATCCAAAGCTCATACCTCTCTCTTGAAAATGGGTAGTGAGACCCCTTTTTCTAAAAGTCACAAACCCTTCATTTCTGTTTGATGGACAGTCACCAAACTGCCAGATCTACCCTCTTTTAATCTATAGTTCTGCAGTCACGGTCAGAAACTTTGTCTGTGTAAGGGAGATTTCTAAACCACTGCTGTCATCTACCTCAAACATGCCCTAAACATCAAGGTACACACTATTCTTGAGTACTTGGTTGTTTTTTTTTATTATAAAGTTGGTCTGTTGTTCAAAACAAAATGCCAGACACATTGGATCACAAAGACCGGACATGGTGGAGTTTGGATCTGGTGCTCAGTAGCTTTTTGTCAGACTATTTTACTCAGTTAATTTCAAATTAAAAGGCTATATGTGAAGTCTTCAAAGAGAACTTTACACTATATATTATCCCCTTTCTGGGGGACTCAGAAAATTCTGAAATGGCTGTGACATTGGTGGCAGATGAGTGAGGGTGCCCACACATGTTGCTTTGGATTTAGGCAGCAAAACTCCTTCTTCATCCAATTCTAGATTCTGGCGTTCAAATTGCTTTTCATTCTTAGTCTCTAATAGCAAGTCGATAACAAATCCACACATAAACTGGATTATAAATCCAGTTACTAGGCTTTTTGAGAGTAACTTATGGAAAGATGATTATGTACTTGATATCTAATTCACTTATTTCCAAATCCTGTTCTAACGTTAAATAATTTTTTTTTAGCAATTCTTGGACAAACAACTTTATTTTTGTATGTTCTTTCTTAACCAGTTAGTTAACTAATGCTGAATCCATGTTCAAATTTTTCATGCAACAGATAATTTTAAGCAAATTTGCACTAGTCATTATACTGATCATTTCCTCCTCCAGTCAAAAGCTGTTTGAGAGGAGGGGTTGTCAATATTTATGCTATTGTACCTTATAACAAGTTCTGCTTTAAATCTTACAGAGAAGGAGAGTAATAGAGCTAAACACAGAACAATCCTCTAGGTTTTAAACCCACAAGAAAATCTTTGCATGAAAAATTTTGGAATTTTTAAGATAATTCATTCTGGAATGGAAAAGCTAAAATAAACAAAACTTTTTTAAGCACGAAAAAGGACGATAAAATAACATATAGAAATTAAACAAATTAGTAATCCTTAATAATAACAGATAGGATTTCAAGAAACAACTGTCTGGGTACCCATTAATAAATAAATATATAAACAAATAAGCTTGTAATTATATAGTTATGGAATGACAACTTCATAACAAATACCTTCACATAACAACTGATAGTAATCCCAAAATAGGATTTTTATCCTGGAGTTTCAGAGTTGTACAGTTCTAGGTCTTAGATTTTCAAAAACTTTCAAAGGCTCCATAAAGTCTTGTCAACAGATAAGCCTTATTTAAAGCAGTAGGATGAGGAGTATAAATACCTTCTATCTAAATCATTTAGTTTCTCTAACAGTCCTATGTCTTTTCCAGACCAGGAAATTTGGAGATGTACAGTGTACGCTACAATGGGGAGCTAAAAATCTTGATGTTGGTGGACCATCTGTGGCATTGTGTGGAATAAGTGTGGGCAAATTTCTCCTGCCACCTCTCATCTATCTGAATTAGAGAATCACAGAATCACAGAATGGAAAGGGTTGGAAGTGACCTCTGGATATCATCTAGCCCAACCCCCTGCCAGAGCAGGGTCACCCAGAGCAAGTTGGACAGGTGGATTTTTAATATCTCCAGAGAAGAAAACTCCACAACCTCTCTGGGTAGCCTCAGGAGCTTTCTCAAGAAGCAGCGTATCTAAGACAGGAAAAGATTTCATTTAGGTGTAGGAAGTTTTGTAGATGAGCTTGCGCGTTTGTCATTGTTTTGTTGAAATAAATAGACTTAAAATGCCAAAAAAAAGACAGTCCAGTCAAGAAAACATGTTCCAAAACTTTATTCTTCGAACCTATGAATTCCCTTTAAGCTTCTTTGCCAATTTCACAGGGCAAAATAAAAACCATCTGTCATGATTTAAAGACCTTAAGCTATGGAGAAATCAGAGGGCACCTACATGTATTGTTCTGAAAGCAAACTTCCTTCAGGGTGAATAAAAATCCATCTAATTTATTTCTCATCTGATGAAGCTTCAAATCCTAGGTATATATTTAAGGTCCACTTTTCATAGCTTTCTTATGTGTAGTGGTATATACAGGTCACACTGAATCTCTCCCTTTTAAAATTTTGCTTGGATAATTTAAAGTATACTGAAATTCTTAAGCCTATTAAACTTAGGCATGTTTTCTGTTCCCTAAATAATTTCTTTTATATAATTTTCAATGCTTTCCAATTTTCCAGCATTCTTCTGCAAATGTGAGAACTTCAGAATAATCCCACCCCTCCGTTCTCTTCCTCTCCACAGCCCAAGCAGGGAGTGACCCCATGGAGCACCATGAACACTCTGTCTCCCCTGGAGATCTTCACCTCTCACACACTCCTTACATACTTCTTCATGAGAAAAGAAGTAAATCCAGCTCTATTCTCACACCTCCTCTAATCCCTTGCTTTTGGAGCAGTGAAATTCAGGTAAGAGGTAACTGTTGGTGTCCTGGACTGCTGAGAAATCAGTCCTGTTCTCTGCATTTATTTCAATTTCTTTTGCTCAGGAATCAAAAAAATGTGTTTCTCCCTCCTCAGGCGAATTGCCACACTGGTAGATTATAATTACCATAGCACTCTTAGCTGGACTACCTTGTGTCTTGTGGCGGGGACTTGGGTACCAGTTTCATAACTGGTAACTCTTCACTTTTCATTCCTGGTGTTTACCAGACTTTCTCATTCACAGGTACAGCTCACCAAAAACATAGGGTGGAATCACTGTATTTTATTCTGCAGAGTAGCCAACAGGTAAAAAAAAAAAAAAAAAAAAAAAAAAAAAAAAAAACACCCTTTTTTTTTTTTTAAAAAAAAAAAAAAAAAAAAAAAAAAAGAAAAAAGACCCTGGCCAGTCTCTCCAGCTTTCATTTAGGGACAAGAGAGAGGAAAAATTGCTTCTCAGAAACTGCATCATAAAAGATGCATATCTAAGAAGAATTATAAAAATAACTAGAAGGCAGATCTGAACCCATACCTCTGATTTTCTTGTCTTCCTGAGTATGTCAGCTACAGTATTCCCTGAATGTTCTCTGAAAACAGGCTGCATGTATTTGTAGAGATGAATATCTTTCAAATCTCAGTTCTTCACCAGATTTAAAACACTAATACAGATTGATTTACAGCATTTTTTAAGAGTATTCTCTGTCGGTGTAGAATTGGGCCAATCAGTGTGATGTGCAGTTTTGCATTTTGTCTGATTGCCTTAGGGTTGTAAATATTTATTTTTCTGTTTGTTTGACTTGAATGTCTTGTAGCTGAAGATTTTCCTCTTAGGGCAATTTTGACTTCTAAGAACAGGAATCCTTGACTTTGTCAATATCTATTAAAGAATAGATCATCACGATCCTTCTCCTATAAGGGAAAAAAATCTGTTGTAAAATAACACAACAGCCATGGCACCATATTCTGAAACCTCTTTATTATTGAAATAGAAGCAATAAATTAGCCTAAGTTGGCAGTGTGTCTCTCAAAAAATTTAAATTTTTCTTCCCATATCTTTGAGTGATTCAGAATCATTTTTTCCTTTCACAGTGTGCATTTTTGTTTTTACTTAAGTTATGAGTCACGGCTGGGAAAATCAACTTTTAAGGTCATCTGGTCAAAACCTGCAGATTCCTCTCAACCTAATGCTCAGAGACAAAATTGGTAGGACCTAAATATTATTATTTGCATCAGAGAGTAAAAAGAGAGTCAGAAGATCAAGAGATAACATTTAAATACTTTATATATGGAATACAAGATTATTCAGTAAATTCTACCTAATATGCATGGGAAAGGGTTATACTATGTATCTATCATCACACCAGAGTACTTCAAACACCCAGTGAGATAGGGAAGTGTTATCATCCTCACTTCACAGGAGTGAAAAGCAACTAAGAGCAGGATCCAGAAATACTTAGACCCCTGAAGTGATACGAAGTGTTACTTAAATAAAATGTATGTGCTTTTGAGCAAGTCTGAAATTCTGAAAACCTATACTTTGGCACAACCTCGACAAGAGAAGTGTGGAGCATTTCTCATCCCTCAGATTTATCTAGATCTGCTTCCCCTCGTGACTAAGAAAAGCTTCTGCTGAGGGAGAGACACAGATTTGCATCATTTCAGTCTGCAGAGAAAACTGCTCATTTCCTAGGAGAGTGCTCTGTGAACACTCTGTGTGAGGAAGCTGCCACCATTTCCATCCCTATAAAGATTATTTTAAAAGAAGTTTGAAAAAAACAGAGTTCTTCGGAAGGAAAGACATAAATTGAGGTAAAGGCTGAGAATAATGAAAACACAAAACTGCTCCTGATATTGTATGAAAAAGACATCTACCTGGCATCTAACATTGCTGGGTCATCTAACACATTTGTTAGAGTGGTCTTTAGCAACCTGCCTGTATTTAAAGAAGTTTGTACAAAACTGCAGAACCGTTTAAGATTTATAGTGTCTCAAGCTAGTAATTTCTATTTTCATTTCATTTCCATATGTGCTCAGAACAGAGCATCTTGTAACAAGTCACTTCTCAGAGAGCAATTTCCAAATCTCCTTAATTTATACAGAGGGTCTGGTCCAAGAAACACTTGTACATTTAATTGACTTCATGTGAGTAACATGGCAGTACAAAAGTTGAGTATAATTAAGTAAAACTGAAGACATGAATAATTACAAACTTGATCTTGTGAATTACAATATTAACTCATCTTTCAGATTTTATTTCCACATTCTGCTTTATAATGGAAAAGCATAAATAACCAGACAGAAGAGAACTCACAGGCCACTCTGCTAAAAGTTGTTGACGAGATAAATGAAATAAATTTTTCTTTCTTCAAACTCCAGCTGGTGTGATCTTGGCCTTCACTACCTACTAATTAAATGAAGAAATGTTTGAGATAAAAAGTTAATTTACTAATTAAATGACGAGTATGCTTTATAAATTGTCTCTTTGGCTTATTGTGCATTTGGAGAATTAATTAACAATACAATCAGGCTGCAGTTGTGAGATGCCAATATGGATGTGATTTGAAGATACTTCCACTTCTGTTTTCCATCTCAGTTTTTACGACAGCTGCACCGTAATGAAGATGCTTGACTCTTTTAATTTGTCTCTGTAAAATTAAAATGGGTTTGTGGTTTCTTTTTCACTGGGAGCACAGACAAAATGGTACATTTAACATTTCTGATCAGTGAACACTGGCATGATGCTGTATTAGCTGCCATTGTTCTCTGTATAAAAGGGGGTTATAAAATTCGTTTATCATTAGTTTGTGTTCTTCTGGTAAAGTATTTTCAACAGAATGTTGAAAGTGTAAATATAATTTAACTGATATCTTCAGTTAAAATTAATATTAAAATATTTCTCATTTGTAAACACCATTAACAAGTGATGTCCTTATTTTGACTGTACATGAATAGGTTTTTGTAGATATGCCTAAGCTAGCTAAGTGGTTAGTTTGGGAACTGCTAAAGTGTAATAGAGTTAGCATGTGAATTCATGGACTAATGGCCAAGTGATTATTTGTCTTCCTCAGTATGTCTGACAAAATTGCTATTGGGCAAAAATGATCTTTGTTGATTTTTTTGACTTTTGAATGGTAGATATATATAAAAACTGTGTATGTCTGAACTAGCCTGACTGATCTTGGTGTTTGCCCCTTTGAATATTTTGTTTTGTTTCCTGGTTGAAATTAAATATAAATAATATCTTGCATTCAATTCAAAAGTCAATCAGAATTTACCATCTACTGCAACTCCTCCAACATTAGAGAAGAATTTCCAAGAAAAAAAGAAAGTCACCTGGCCCTAATCAGCTCTTGAGCCACTGAGCAAATAAGCCGGTTTCTCTCCACAAGCAGCTGTAAATATTTCTTTGCTTAGTCCTTTTTATATTCACAATTAATGTTAATCCATTGTGTATTTTTATGTTGATATTTTTATAGTCTCTATTTCATAAACCAAATAGTTACTTTCAAATTTTTACAATATTTAGTGTACACCTATGGGGGGGTGTGTGTGTGTTGTTCCACTCAAAAGAAAGAAAACTGATTACTTTGCGTTCAATTTACTTTGATTTTTCTGTCTAGTCTATTGGTGCCTACAGAAGAAAACAGTAATAAATCATTTATAAAATCAGCCCAATCCCTTCTACAGGGAAATACAGTGAGGCAGACTGTCTCATAAATTGTTTAGAATAATGCAGTTCTCCAGTGATTTAGCCTGACTTAGTTTTCTGGAGGAAGTTGCTAAAGGGTTAAAGTGCTGGAACAGTAAAAAAAATAAAATATATATTTTCACTGTTTAATGGGGGAAAAAACCCACCCCGCATTCAAATGAAAACAGCCACTACTGCAAATGGAATCTAATAACCCTCTCCCAAGAGGCTGGCTCCTCCTAGGCTATGAAACCTGAACATGGATGAAATTACATTTTACAGATTAAAAAAAAAAAATAAAAAAAAAAAAAAAAAGATAAGAAAATCCACAAAACCCATAGATGGTAATTCCTGACTTTTACGAAGGGGGTAGCGAATGTGCGCACTTAAAGCAAAAACAATGAGTCAAACTACCTTTTAATGTTCTTGCAGACAATGCAGACGACACCACATTAGCAAACAGACCATGGGCCAGAGAAATTAGAAGGAAAGATGTATGGTGAAATGGAAGTAATGGGAATGAGTTTTCTGTATTTATTGCAGAGGTTTTCTGTTGGTCACATGGCCTGCACTTTAACTTAATAACGGGGAACAAAAAGGCAAAAACACCCTCTCAAACCAACCCAGCATCTCAAATCTTTCATCTGTGTTACAGTGTGGATCAGTGACAGTGACAAAATGGTATTGTGTGCTTGCAGCTTGATTTCTGGCATTGGTTGGGTTGTATGAAAGATCACATCCCCAAACACTTCTGTCATATTCTCTTCCAGATTGTGGTATATTAAACTGAGGAAATAGGTCTGTTTTTCTAGGGATCATAGATTCATCAAAATTAAAGATGGAAAAGACCCGTTAGTGTAAATCACTTACATTATCCTTCATTCAATGTAAGATTACTCTCTGAGGTATATTTTCCAGTACTTTTTACAGTCCACTTTGAAATGACTCATGCAACAGTTTCCACCATTCCTCTCTAGAGATCAGTCTACAGTCTAATAGATCTCACTTACCCTTGGTTTCAGCCTAAATTTTCCATTACTCATTTAGAGGTTTTTTTTGTTGTTTTTTTTTCCCCATGTGGTAAGGCAGTTTGAGGTGTCTCCGTGAACCAACTGACAAGCCTTTGGAGGCAAGCAAATGGCTACCAGGAGGGCAGGAGGTAGCCACAGAGAGAAAGGGATTCCAGCAGGTTTTCTAGGGTTTCACTGTCCCTTATCTATCGATTTGCAAGTTTGATTCAGAGAAGTATACGAATCTGACTCCTGGCCTGACAATCTCTAAAGATATAAACCCTAATACAAACTTAAAAGATTTTCTAATTCATATAAACAGAAAAATATTTAATCTTATTGGTATGTCTTGTAGGAGATCATGGCCACTTTTGAGTCTTACCACCACTGAATTACTGCAACAGTCGAGGGGGACCACTGCCATAATGGAGCAGAACAATGCAGGTGTCACAATTTTTCCTCATCTGCTAATTCCATCCTGACACCCGGCAGATCAAGGATGACATCAATGGTTATACAGACCTACATATGCTGTAGGTCACAGATCACCTCTTAAAGTTAGGGCAAGCTGAATCCTTGAACTTGTCCCTCTTATTCTGTCTGGACCCTCCTGGCATGAGTCCAGTCGGTTGTGAAAGATAGGGCCACATGTGCGTAGCAGGAGGTAGCTGAGGCAGCAGTGGCAGAGCAGCAATCTGCACTGATATCCCTTGTGTTGCCACCTCACCTGGCAGCATCTCTAGGGCCAGACACCAGCTGGCAGAGTAGTTTTCGCTCATCCTCTGCATGATCTGGATTCGCACCTTGTGAACACTTTTCAGGTAAGACTTTCTGAAATATTGGCACAAAGAGAATGCAACACAGTTTTATAAGCATCCCGTGGTGACACAGGGAACATGGAGTGTTTCAGCTTGGATCCAGTCCACAGAAACCACATCTACCTGTGTGGCAAAGTACTTTGTGAGGCAAAGTAAACTTGAATGGAAGAACATACTTTAGCTTTAATGTAGTTTTGGCATACAGGGATAAATTGATTTTTCCAAGGTAGAGAGTCTGTACCACTGGCTGCAATTAGATCAGCTCTCCCAGTTTCTAAACTGGGAGATACTGGGCCAGTATCTAAAGAACGTGTGCCACCTTAGTCTCAGCAAACATGGTTTTCTTTTTGCTTGTTTCCTGCTTCAATTCATATTCGCTTTTGAAAATGAGTTGCACTCTTTATTGGATACATTTAGGAGACAAAGTTCTTTCATGAAGGCATCATCTGGAATAAAATTATCTCAGGAAATACAGATATAGTAGCAGCCTTTTGCTGCCTAATTTTCAAAAACTCTGCTTTAGAGAGTACTGAAAGTCTAACACCTGGAGGAGAGAAATGTGCAGTGTGAACAATCATCAACATCCTCCATGTTAGATGATTAAAAAAGAATCCAAAATATTTAACAAAATGCTTTGAGATACTTGGGAGTTCACAGTTCATGAAAGAAGATAATCAGCCACAAACTATTCCAGCTTGGAAATGTGTTTGAATTGTTCCATGGGAAGTGTTAGATACAAGTTATCGAGAAGCAGAGAGAGTCAGTGGGGAATTCATATCCATCTTACAGCCCCAGCAGTGATCAATCCTCAATAAATATACAATAAATTGCTCTGTGTGATTTTACTTTTTGCTCAGAAAATAGGTGTAAAAAAGTCCAAACAAAAAAGTCCTTTAAAAACCACTGGGCAGGATCTATTTTGCCAAGCTCAAACCCACGATAGAGGCTTTAATTTTATGAGCCAAATGAAGCAACACTCCTAAAATAAGTATATAGGCCTCTGTCTAGTTAATTGAGAAAAATAAGTGCCTCTGAACTTCTCCAGTTGGAAATCCTCTGTGCCCAGGAGAAATGAATTCTGCTACTGGGATTTTCTGCCACATCATACCATGTCATTTCGATGCGCCTGTGCGTTGGAGGTTTGCAACTTTTCACATACCTAGGAAGACAGGAGGGTGGGAATTACTCCACCAGTGTTCACCTTTCTAAATGGGGATTTACTGGGTGCAGTCCGCAATTGTAATTTGGATGCAGTTCCCAAAGTGTAGGACAATTCTGCCTAAGGCCCCTGTAAGCATTTAATATTTACTAATTTCAGATGGCAAATTTGGGTTTCTGTTAAGCCAGATTTGAAAGGTAAAGGCATTTTATTTGTATGACAACCCCCTGAGACATTGCTTATCTTCATATAATTTGAAAGTGCTTTTTTAATGCTCT
This sequence comes from Calidris pugnax, assembly GCF_001431845.1. Classification (NCBI taxonomy): domain Eukaryota; kingdom Metazoa; phylum Chordata; class Aves; order Charadriiformes; family Scolopacidae; genus Calidris; species Calidris pugnax. Next base: position 4,403,083 of record NW_015090911.1, on the reverse strand, counting down.
TTGCTGAGCTTTACTTCTACATCCATTTCCTGTCACGTAGCTGTGCTACGAAAATGCACTGCTGTACCTATTTTACACCCTTAGGCATGTGCCTATATATCCATATGCACAGTTTAAATAGTTTTAGCATACTTGCCTTCTCCCAGCTTCATTAAAGCCTACTGAAAACAGGAAGTGAAGGAAGAATTGCTGTGTCATTGAAGTTAGTAGTTGTTTTGAAAATGTCTGTGCTGAAATTCTGCATCATTTATTTATACTGTTTGCACACGTTTTGGGATTTTTCTTGGCCATGTCACCTGATACACTTTGAGACACAATTTATGGGAATAAATACTTAGGAATCATTTCTAATGGATAATATGGATAAAAGACAGACACGTTTGGTGTCTTCTATACACTCCAGCAGTTCAAAACAAAAATTGTACTCTCTGAGTCCTCTGCAAGTCCTCATGCCACACCAAAGAACAAACAACAAACTTCTGTTTCATGCTATGTAACAGCTCTCTCATCATCTGCAATTGAGTCTCACATTTTCAAATACTTTAAATTGAGAAAAATAATACAAAATCAGAATTATATCTAAGGACTACAATGATCCTATATAAGATACAGATCAGATGCAAAAAAAAATGCTCTGTGTGGATTCTGACAAACTGTCACCTCACCTCAAGATCAGAGAGAGATCCCTCACCTTGCTTTATTTAATGATAATTTTTGTTGATAAAAAATATCTCCAGCACATGAAGAAAAAAATCCCAAGTGCCAACTCCATCTATTTCCAAAAAATAAATCCATTTCTAAATGATAATAAGGACTCATTACAAGAAGTTATGAGTGAACTTAAAATTTATATTACTTAAGCTTAACAACGTAAGAGATATCTGCTAGTTCTAAGTTAGTCATTTAGTCTTTTTCTCTGTTCAGCAGAAAACCTCCAGAGAGTGACTCATCTTAAACATCTATCTTTAGATGTGATGAATCATTTTCTTTGGAAGTGCCAGTCTCTGTGTAGCTACCAATGAGGTAGTCTAGACAATTAACTTCGACTAAGTTCTTAACTTTTAGACGAGGCAAAGGAGACTGGAGAGGACGACCTCCCCAGTGAGGCACCCTGGATGGGTCGCCCACACAGAAGCCTCAAGACCTCATCAACAAAAAAAAAAAGGAGGGTGATTGTAATAGGGGACTCCATCCTCAGTGGAACAGAGGGCCCAATCTGTAGGCCTGACCCATCCCACAGGGAGGTTACCTGCCTCCCTGGAGCGAGTACCAAGGACATACAAGGGAAAATCCGCTCCCTGGTTCATCCCTCAGATTATTACCCCTTACTGATATTTCAAGTGGGCAATGATGAGGCGACCACCAAAAGCCTCAACGCAATTAAAAGGGATTTCAGGGCTCTGGGACAACTGGTCAAGGGGTCAGGAGCACAGGTGGTGTTTTCTGCTATCCCACCAGACATAGGGATGGACGAAGGGGTAAGTAGGAAGAAGCAACTAATCAACTCATGGTTAAAAGACTGGAGCAAGCAGCAGAACTTTGGCTTCTTTGAACATAAAATGATCTACAGGTCACCAGGGATGCTTACAGCAGATGGGGGAAGCCTAACCCAAAGGGGAAAAAGCACAATGGGACGGGAGTTAGCACAACTTATCAAGAAAGCTTTAAACTAGATTTGAAGGGGGACGGGGTTGGAACCGGGGCTACTAAAGTGGTGCCCAGGAACAGCGCACCAATGATATTAGGTAAACGTGCCAGCCCTTCCGGAAAAATAGTGGGAAGACTAGCCCGGCTGAAGTGCATCTACATGAATGCACGCAGCATGGGCAACAAACAGGAGGAGCTGGAGGCCATCATGCAGGAAGAAAACTACGATTTAGTTGCCATCACAGAAACGTGGTGGGATGACTCGCATAACTGGAGTGCTGCAATTGATGGCTACCAACTTTTCAGAAGGGACAGGCAAGGAAAGAGAGGAGGTGGGGTGGCCCTTTATGTTAAGAACAGTCTTCTATGCCTAGAACTTAGCAATATGCATGATGACAGTGTCGAGTGCCTGTGGATAAGGATCAAGGGGAAGACCAGTAAGGCAGACATTGTGGTGGGAGTTTGTTATAGACCCCCAAACCAGGATATAAAGACTGATGAAGTATTCTATAGGCAGGTGACAGAAGCCTCACGATCACTCTCCCTTGTACTCATGGGGGACTTCAATTTCCCTGATATCTGCTGGCAATATAACACAGCAGAGAGGCAACAGTCCTGGAGATTCTTGGAATGCGTGGAAGACAACTTCCTAACGCAACTGGTGAGGGAACCGACCAGGGAAAGTGCCCTACTGGACCTGCTGATAGTTAACTCGGAAGGTCTTGTGGGGGATGTAAACGTTGGAGGCCGTCTTGGACAAAGTGATCATGAAATGATAAAATTTTCAATTCTCACTGAAGCAAGGCGGGGGGCCAGCAGGACTGCCACCCTGGACTTCCGAAGGGCAGACTTTGGCCTCTTCAGGAGCATGATTGGGGGTGTCCCTTGGGAGATGGTCCTCGAGGGCAAGGGTGCCCAGGAAAGCTGGTCATTCTTCAAGGAGGCACTCTTAAAGGCGCAAGATAAAGCTATTCCCAAGTCCCTAAAATCAAGCAGGAAGGGAAGAAGACCAGCCTGGCTAAATAGAGAGCTTCGGCTGGAACTCAGGAACAAAAAGAAGGCTTATAATCTTTGGAAAAAGGGCCTGGCAGATAAGGAGAAATACCATGAAGCGGTGAGGATATGCAGGGGGAAAATTAGAAGGGCCAAGGCTCAAGTGGAGCTCAGCTTGGCCACCAATATTAACAATAACAAAAAGGGGTTTTTTCAGTATGTTAACAGCAAGAGAAAGGTTAGGGATAATGTGGGCCCACTGATGGATGAGGTGGGCACCCTAGTAGTGGAAGACACGGAGAAAGCAGAGTTGCTGAATGCCTTCTTTTCTTCAGTCTTCACTGTTAGGACTGCCCCTCATGAATCTGTGGCCTTAGAGGCAAGGGGGATGGTATGGAGAGAGGAAATTTTTCCTCTAGTAGAGGAGGGCCAGGTTCGGGACCACTTGGCCAAACTGGACATTCATAAGTCCATGGGGCCTGATGGGTTGCACCCACGAGTGCTGAGGGAGCTGGCAGACGTTATCGCTGGACCACTCTCGATCATCTTTGAGAAGTCGTGGAGAACAGGAGAGGTGCCTGAGGACTGGAGGAAGGCCAACATCACTCCAGTCTTCAAAAAGGGCAAGAAGGAGGACCCTGGGAACTACAGACCAGTTAGTCTCACCTCTGTCCCTGGGAAGGTGATGGAGAGACTCATACTAGATGTCATCTCCAAACAAGTTGAAGAGTGGGGGGTTATTGGAAGTGGGCAACACGGGTTTACCAAGGGTAAATCATGTATGACCAATCTGATAGCCTTCTATGATGCCATAACCGGTTGGTTGGATGAGGGGAGGGCAGCAGATGTCATCTACCTTGACTTCAGCAAGGCTTTTGACACTGTCTCCCATAACATCCTCATTGGGAAACTGAGGCAGTATGGGCTGGATGAGGGGACAGTGAGGTGGATTGAGAACTGGCTGTGTGACAGGACCCAAAGGGTAATTATTAATGGAGCAGGTTCAAGTTGGAAGCCTGTAACCAGTGGAGTCCCCCAGGGGTCAATACTTGGACCCGTGCTGTTTAATATATTCATCAGTGACCTGGACGAGGGGACAGAGTGTATCCTCAGCAAGTTTGCTGATGATACCAAACTGGGAGGAGTGGCTGACACCCCGGAGGGCTGTGCTGCCATCCAGCGAGACTTGGACAGGCTGGAGGGCTGGGCAAAGAAGAACCTCATGAGGTTCAACAGGGAAAAGTGTAGGGTCCTGCACCTGGGGAAGAAGAATGTCAGGCACCAATACAGGTTAGGGGTGGACCCGCTAGAGGCAACTACTGAAGAGAAAGATCTAGGGGTCCTGGTGGACAGTAAAATGGCAATGAGTAAACAGTGTGCTCTTGCGGCCAGGAAGGCCAATGGTATCTTGGGTTGTATAGGGAAGAGTGTAGCCAGCAGGTCAAGGGAAGTCATTCTCCCCCTCTACTCTGCACTGGTGAGGCCACAACTGGAGTACTGTGTCCAGTTCTGGGCTCCCCAGTTCAAGAGGGACAGGGAACTACTAGAAAGAGTCCAGCGTAGGGCTACAAAGATGATTCAAGGATTGGAGCATCTCCCTTATGAGGAGAGACTGAGAGAGCTGGGACTCTTTAGTCTGGAGAAGAGAAGGCTGAGGGGAGACCTTATCAACGCCTACAAGTATCTCAAGGGAGGGTTGAAGGAGGAGGGAGCCAGACTCTTTTCAGCGGTTCCCACCGAGAGGACGAGGGGCAACGGGCACAAGTTGGAACATAAGAGGTTCCACTCAAATATGAGGAGAAACTTCTTCACGGTGAGGGTGACAGAACCCTGGAACAGGCTGCCCAGGGAGGTTGTGGAGTCCCCTTCTTTGGAGATTTTCAAAACCCGCCTGGATGCAGTCCTGAGTAACATGCTCTAGCTCTGGGCAATCCTGCTTCAGCAGGGGAGTTGGCCTAGATGATCTCTATGGTCCCTTCCAACTCTAGAAATTCAGTGAAATTCAGTGAAATTCAGATCCTAAATAATCTATCTTAAACAATTCCCTTACTGTAACTTCTAAAGCAAGTTGACAGTTGCTGAGACAGCAATTCAGCTCAGTATAGGTGCCTATATCTATATTACATTTTATATACCCTATGGCATCCTGAACCTCTGCTTGGGGCTGTCAGATACAAGAAGGGACTAATAGGTACTCTTGCTCTTCTTGAGAGTTTACTGGAGGCCAGGTGGACAAAAGATAGACTTGATTTTTGACGTATGTAACTAGGGTAATTCCACAAACCACCTCTGTTTGAAAGAATTCTGCTAATTTCTTTTTACTCAGATGATTTTAATTTCCTTTTTTTTTTTCTTTTTAAAAGCCTTGTATGGACTAACAAATGTCCTGTGAGAAAATGTCCACCTAAAATTTAGCTCTAGACTCATTTTCTGTTTGTCCTTCTCTCAGATTAGAAAGGAACCATCAACATATCAGATGTGATTAGGTGGAGCAGAGACTTCCTAGATCACCCATATTACATCCTTCCATCTCCTACTCCCACTTCCATTTCTGGAGCACAACTTCTTCAGCTTTTCTGTATGTAATGCAGGGGGATCATCTGAAGACTCTTACTGTTCAGTCTCTTAATCCAGGAGACAGGCTGACTTCATTCCCAGAAAACTGAATCACATGTGAGCTCTTCACGAAGGACCACATGGACATTTTGTGCTAATAGCTAAATGTGTAAGGAAGTAAAGGGAACACAGTGAATGGATATGCAGATGAAACCCAGTAACATTTGGCATATATCCCAAGTGGTATAAATGTTGTTTCTTTTTAATACGTGATTTCTTCTACTTGGATATATTGGGCTTGTGAACCTCAGAAATCCTTTTTATTCTCTTATGCTCTCTGACGCAACCTCAGATGTCGTTGCACCCAGGCCATCATGCCTTATGTATGGAATAAATAAGTGGGCAAGGAGTTTGCATCACCATGTAATATTTAAAGGGAGTGGGAATATATTCATTGCCTTTTCTCCACCTACTAGGGAAATGATGACACTGGTGTCACAAGTTTATCCAATTTCTATGCTGCAGAGGGTATGTCACATACATTGGGGGCACAGGCTACTCCTTTTGCAGTCCTCTGTTGCCTGCTGTATAATTATCACAGTTCATCTTTATTAAACACCAGCCTTATCTTTGTTTTGCTCTCTTTGTTGATAGATGTAACCTCAATACTGTTGCCATGGCTACAGTAACAGTTGCTGAGAAGATTTTGTTTGTTGTAAACAAACTGAGCTATACAGGCGCAGATACTAGTGGAGCGTTTCCAGTCCCCTGCCTTATATTATGCTGATTAACATTGCCATCTTCCTCCTGAAACCTATTCCTTATTTTAATTAGCATTAATTTCATCTGCATTGAGGAGTGTTTTCCCTTTTGTGCAATTGCACCCCCTTTCTGACAGCTTTTTCCCCTATAGCAACAGCCGTAGGTTAGGACTGCAGACCTGCTGAGAACATCCTCACAGCAAAGCCCTGCTGGTACCAACAATTAATCTAGATGTACACACTGGCATAATGGCAAAAGATTGCTTTAATTTACTTCCTGCGTTCTCACCTCCGGGGGCAACTGAACTTGTTCTGATGTAGGAGCTATGGTCATCTGGAAATGTGTTAATAATTCTGAATCTTATTTAGCTTCAAGTGAATATTTCAAAATTAAGGGCCAAATTCAGCTCCTTGTATAAGGAGATACAAATCCTCTGTAAGCAACTGTATTGCAGATCCTAATGTCATTGTAGACTTAAGCCATGATCCCCCAAGTGTAAGGAAATGATCAAAATATGTTCAGCAATAATCTGAACGTCCAACAGCACCTGATTTGGGTTATTTTTATGGCAGACCCTTCCTCTAGGAGACATTTTCTCAAATACTTAGACTTGGCTCCTAAGTTTTATTCATTGTGTATGCCAATGTTAACAATGTCCAGTCTATACTGTACCCTTTTACTATTATTATTTTCATCTTGAAAAGTTTAGGAGCTATCCCTGAGGGAAACCTGACTGCCTGTCTCAATGGACTATTACTATGTTCTCTGTGAGAGGTTCAGCAGTTTCACTATGTGCACATATATATTATTGTTGTATTTTCAATAACGCAATTAAACGCCTAGATTCCTTCATTTCAGTTAGATTAAACTAAGTGAAAACCACAGTGGGTTGGGGCCTGTAACAATATATAAACAGTGAGAATGTTCTTGCTTAAAAAGAGCTGGGTTGGAACAGAGAAAACATGAGATTCATCTGTACTGCGGCATAACTGTAATTCAAACTTATTAGACACTGCTCTGATTTGACACTGTGCTATAATATTGTCCATGAAACTAGTGATATGCAATGCTCTGTGTGGCCTTGAATAGTTCTGTTCTGATTGTGTTATCCTGTTATGCCTCTGCTAAGGTGTCCACTATTCCTCCTTCACCTTGCATCACCTGAAAAGGTGCTATCTGGAAGTCTTCTCTGCTCAGCGATGCATGGTTGAACCTGATGAAGTTTCCTTTCTCTCTCTTCCTTCCACTGGTTGTGCATCCACTGCTGTCCAGGAGAGAGAAAAGCTGCCATTTGTGGGATGTCAGCAGAAACCTGTAGACTCTGGATAAGGAATGAGATTGTGCTGAGAACAGAGTACCTTCTTGTAGGGTACTGGACAAAAAGAGAGAACTTCATGCTGCTTTATGACATCTCCACAGTGTGAGCACCAGAAAGAGCAAATTCTTCTGGCAACACTGAAGAGGAAAAAATCCTCTCTTCCCTTTTGCTGCGTTGATGCCTTCTGTCTAAGAGATAAAATGGAATCAAAATATTGATGATATCATGATATACATTAAGGGAAATATAATAAATTTGTCAGTGTTAGGGCCATAAAGTGAAAGGGTCTCAGCGTTCCCGGGGAAGGTAGAAACATCAACGACATTCAGAGCTCCAGCTAATTGCTAGTCATGAATTAGTGAGTTCATCCGGGAGGCTGGCATGACATAAAATCATTGTGGGGATTGGTAACAGTGGTCTTTTCCACTGTCTTTTTTATTCAGACCTTTCCTTGCAACTTGACTGTCATTATACAACACTTATTCATGTGAGAAGGCTGAAGATATTACAGAGCCAAGTATCTTTCAGCTCTAGCCTTAGTCTCTTCCCTTAATATTTCTTGTTTTCATACCACAAAATAGGTAGAAATGTGTCCTTTTTGCAGCCTCTTGGCAAAACTTTGTACCCTGGAGGAATACCAGCTTATGAGGTTGAATGAAGGAAGAAATTACAGCACTTTTGAATTTCCTGGATTGCACAGTTTTACATTCCAACTCTTCATGCTCCTTTAATGTAATTTTACAGATGAATGATAAACAAGGTGACGCACTGACAATCAAAATCTTGATGAATGGGAAGAAAAAAACTGCACTCCCTGTGAACTTTTAAAATGGTTCACACTCATTTTCAGCTTCGAAAGCTGTTACCTATTCGTATAGCGGCTTTTTAAAGTGAAAATGGAAGCAAACCAGCATGCAGAGATCTCTAGTAGTTTGCAAATATCTTCTCAGTATCTAGAAATCAATGTGAAATATTAGAGCAGACCAAATGCTCTATGGACCCAAACTTACCTCTCCCTGTTTTAATGATGTTTTACTGGACTGACAGAGCAATTAAAGGGTGCAATTTGACAATCCACCTAAGGGTATTTTTCACAGCAGTGCCCTCCTTGCAACTTGCAATTCTTCTAGCAACATAATCTAACTTAATATGTTTTCCCATCACGTCAAGTCCAAAGACCACTATGAAGTTTGGGGTCTGTTTCCCACTGGACTAAAAAGCAACTTTATCTGCAAATGACTTAACACGGAGGTGAAACCCAAGTTAGAGAGAAGCTACACAACAGGATACATTTTCTGTCCCACAGATGGCATGTGTGTCATGAAAAAAGGGAAGATTGAAGCAATAGCTGGCAATACTACAACCTGAAAAAAGTTTGCTATACACCTGTAATGATGCAGCCTCAAGTTTCCAGTTGACTTTTGTAACTAGATTTTTAGCAAAGCCATAAGAAATGGTTTCTGCTTACCAGAAATGCTAATCTAAATGGGTACAAAAAGTGAGGGAGACATGAAGAAGTGTAGTCTAGCTTTTACATATTGTTAAAATGGATCTTGAAATCGTTAATGATTTACCCTCTTCCCATGTCCTACAAGAAACCTATGGCAGAACTGGGAATGTGAACCAATCCAAGAGAATCCTATTCTGGTGCTTTGTTCACATGTCCTACAGTGGAGCTGGTCCTAACTCCTTTAATCACCCTTGGGTCTTTTTTTTTTGTTCTTACCAAACCTTTTAATACTGACTAGAACATCTCTAAATACAAGAAGAAGCACACTAAGAAGTCACCTCACTCTTAGTCATGCTGGCTGATGCTTAAGTGAGGTCCAAGTCATATGGCCCATGGAAGAAATGACTCCCAGCACAAGAGTTTTGATAATAATATAGAAGTCTTCATAAAGACCCCTGCTCCTTGAAGTGCCATGATGGAGGTAAAGTCTAGATACTGGACTTACCTACATTGCAAGTCCAGGAGGGAATTCAAATGTAATCAATACAACATTTCCCATGGGATTCAGGTAATGTATGTTCTTCCTATGGGATCAAATAAATCGTATTCTCATGTTATTGTCTATCCTGTCTATCATTTCAGTGAATACAAAAACTATCTTAAGTTGTTTATGCTGTAGAATTACACATTACCGAGGGGTTTTTTCAGTTATGTGATACTAGGTATGAGAAAGATGCTTTGGAAATCTGACACTTTCTTGGACACCAGTGTTAAACAGGGATGAGACAAAAGACTGAGAAATCAGGCTATATTAGTCCTACCACTTGCAAAATCATTATTGCTTCTTACAGTGTTAATCTAATGCTAACTTTGGGCAGAGGCTATTTAATACCAAATGGGAGTTAAGGAAATCATTATTTTTCATGCCAGAATCATAGTAAGGAAAAAGTGTGAAAAAGAAGAAAAATGGCCTTGTGATCTTGCAGCAAGGTTTAATTGCAAAGATCAGATGCAGTGATCTGTCATGCTAATGTATGACAGTCCTTTTCAGCTCTGTTTCTGTTGAACTAAATAAGAGTTTGTAGTTTACTTCAATGATAGACAAAATAGACCTTAGTATTATATATTAATTTAAATTGTTTTCTGATTAATTTGAACCTATGATATTCCTCTGTTCCATTCTTAAGGACATGTCTCATTGAACAGCGAAAGGATAATTTTAGCTGTACTTTAGTTGAGGTGGATGATTTATGGGAACAAACATAACTTAGAAAACTTATACATTATTGCAGTGTCCTTTTTTTCTAAGCAAACTTGTCATAAATAGCAAGTTTGTCATTCACATTCATACCCCAGTAAGCTTATTTTATATGAAAACATTCCTTAATACAGTAATCTAATTGGTTTGTATAGTTAAAGGAACATAAAATTCTCATATTCATTATGAACTGCTACTATAAATCTCCTTACTAAAATAAAAAGAAACATTTATCCAATTCAAGAAGCTTATGAACATTGTATTTGCCTTTTCTGATAATATCAGAATAGTGCTTCCAGCATTTCATGTTGCCTTGAGAGTACACTTGGACAAAAAACTCAAACCCAAAACATTACGAGCCCAATTCTCTTCACACTTACTAAAGTATATTTGCACTGTTTCAGCTGATGAATTAGTTCAACCACATTTTATGCAGTATTTTACAGCGAGGAAGGAATTACTGCTTGGGCTCGACTCTGTGAAATGAGTACTCACTCACACAGCCTGACTTTGGCTGTAACTCAGTCCTTAAAATAGAAGGGACATTTCCTGAGGCTTCCTTTGTAGTTAATGGGAGGTGGGGAGCTGGCTTCCCAGGGGATCTCATCGGTACACTTGAGTTGGGATCCCTTCAGTCGTGACCTGGATGACTCTTCATTGATCATATGGGGAGCCTTGGGATAGCACTCTCTTTGCTATTTTGCTCTGAATCTATCAGTTATGTTTTGAAGCCAGACAGTTTGCATTGTCATTTTGTCTGCACTTACAAGTGCTGCGTACTGTTGCTAAAGACTTTCTTTTAAAAAGTCTGATTATAATGTTTAACATGAAGGCTTCCTGAAGCAGGAAAGTCCACTGGATAAATTAGGTTTTCTGTTGCTGTTTCACCTTATTCAGTCCTAATTTCATATGTTGGCACTTTGCTACTGTAACTTCAGGCAAGAGCTTTAAAAGAGTCGTTAATAAACAATATCTTGTTATGCAATCTTCCTTTAACCTTGAATTCTTCAGAATATTCCCCAGATTTTATGGTATGAAATTTCCTTGATCGTTCAAAAAAAGTCCTTTCTCTTTACTGTTGGATGGTCTTTCCTACCGTGGGTACACAGGTAGATTCAGGTACTGACCTGGGAATAAAGCAACCTAGAATCACAACTGTTCCAGATAAAGGTGAGTATTCCCAACATGGTAGCATCATATTTTAGAGAAACTCAAACTCTATCCTTTTTTTTTTTGTTTTCATGCAACTAGAATCATATTTGCTTTTCCTGTGGCTGCCAAATAGTGAACAGATATCTTAGTCAAACATTCCACTAGTTTCCAAATGTTTTAGATCCTCAGAGAATCCTGCAGCTTGAGAAACATATGAGAAGTTTAGAGTACTTCTGTCTACAAAGATAACCTTACATGTATCCCAGTTGAATTCCATCTGTCATTAGGCAGCTGTACCTCCACAATATGTTGAAATCCACTGAAAAGTTCCACTGTCCTCTACACGATTTATTAGTATTGCAATATGTCAGAAAACTATGATACCAATATTAGACGTTTGCTAAATCAGAAATATTTTCAAATACAAATACTGACTTAGTGGATTTTTTTATATAGGTGAGGAAAAACCATGTGACTGTTGCATGTATTACTGAATATCTTTTGTCTTGTAGTGCTTTGATGTAGCCTTTAAAATTTCAATGTTGGTTTATTTTGGGTATTTTTTAAGTCTTTTCTGAGTCAAAGTTGAATATAAAATAGAACTCTAGGGGGTTTTTTATGGGAAAGGTTTCTTTTTCTCCCCAAATAGTATATTGTCCAGAAAATTCCATTTTTTTTCTGATTAAAAGAATTGCTATTTTTTTGGTCATTGAAAAAATGAAATAAATATATGTTTGTCAAGCTTGAATGTTTCATTTTACTCTATATGGAATGATTTTGTTTGTGTTTCAAATTTCAATCGTGATACAAGAAAATATCCAGGAAAAATATCTGTGTGTACAGTAGAAATATAATCTTTAATGCCCCAAATATATGTTGCTACTCTTCTGCAGGAGAATTGTAGCATCAGAAAAGGACGCTGCTACCAGCAGAAGGTAGAGAGCATACTAAACTCCTTTTTCACACACAAAACCATCCATTAGTTTGCATTAGTTGGACAAGAGATGTCAATCAGGAATTGAAAGCGCTCAGGGATCCCTCAGTAGCTCACAAAAATATCTCTACTATCTAGAATTTCAATTAAATTTAAATTTACATTTAATTGACTTTGTCTTGCTCATTTCCCTCTATGTTCACAGATGTATGTATAATTGCATTTATTCTAATTAATATTTACTGAATTTTAATCTACAATCCTGTGCTGTCGCTTAACATGGTTATTTTTCTGAGTAGTTCTCAAAAAAGCTCATATTAAAACTTTTTGAGAATCCACATAATGTATGCTCCCTGAATTATCTTGAGATCTTTTCTCTTCTTTCTGGCTTTTCAAAGAGTTTAAGACTAACATTTTATTCTTTTCTTAATGGAAATGTATGCCGTTTGTGTCTATCAAGGTATGGTTATCCAAGTACCATGCTGTTTTTCCCTCAATTACACTGTCTGCCAGGTTGCACAGGAACAAAGAGAATTGCCATTGTTTTGTTATACAGTGGATAGCCTCAAATTGTCTTCTTGGAAGAAACCCCAGATGGTCACACTGCCTAGTACTCAGGAATGTTGATTTGTGTCCATGAGTTGACTCACCAGCTATCTAGCTGTCATCTGGACTAAGAAATTTGGATGGTGATTTTGCCCTTAGAGAAAGTGCTTTTAAGGAGCATTCATCTCTAAATGCCCAAATATCTTCATAACTATGTTTCTTAGAGATCCTCAAAGGTGCCTGGGGCTGAGCTATATAATCATGACTTAATTGGGTTCCCACAACAAATGTTTTTTACTAACTGTCTCTACTTGCATTTGGCAAGTATGAGGCAGTGCGATTTGTCTTAATCATCTTTGGTGATGCATTAAACTGTGCAAAATTACTCCATATTTTGCATAAACTAAGATTAAGCAATCAGACATTTACTCCAGATCACTTGACACCTAGTGAATTCTTAAACGACAAGATTGCTTATATGTCTGACCTTACGGGCATTTATTTGTCTCTTTAAGGATGTGTTTTCAGCATGCAGAGCCATTACTGTCCTGTAAACAATTTCCTGGTTAGCCGTCAAGCTCTCATAAATGCTTAATTTTACACAGGGGCCTTTGGACAAAACTGATAATATGTTGGTGCTTCTCCAGACATTTTTTCCTAGTTTTAGACCTGGTGGATTTGCCACCTGGATGCTCTTGTGTCGGCAATGCCACCATGGATTAATCTCACTCTTACGCTGGGTAGAGAAATGCAAGCCGCTTGGCTGTTCACATTCAGGCCCGAATCACCTGGGAACTTCTGTAAATGTAGACAAGTTTTCTTCGTTAATGATGCAGGGGAGCTTAGTCCATTGACCTCCAGAAAAAATTTCCCTATTCTGGATCATCGCTGTTAGTGTTCAGTTTTCCAGTCTGGAAAACTGGAAGATCTAAATATTTCTGCTGTAGGACTGAATCAGTATTCTTCTCTTTTTCTTTTTTTTTTTTTTTTTTTTTTTTTTTTTTTTAAAAAAAAAAAAAAAAAAAAAAAAAAAAAAAAAAAAAAAAAAAGTTCTAGGAAAAATATTAAACCC
>NW_015090911.1:4312368-4389175 GCF_001431845.1 Calidris pugnax | reverse complement strand
TTTTTCTTTTTTTTTTTTTTTTTTTTTTTTTTTTTTTTTTCTTTTTCTTTTTTGCATGATTTCATTAATTAATACATAGTAGAAAGAGGGGTTTCAGAGTGTTGTACATGTACCTTTAGAAACTTATGGAATATATATAGTAAATATTATTCAGAACATTATATATGTACGCAATCTTATTGAGGTGGCAGAAATCCTTTCCCATTTGAAAACTGTGGTTTATGATGTTAAAAAGTTAAAAATTATAATAATAAGTCACATCTTAAGTTAATGAAACAAAATATGTTGACTGAGTCAACCTGTGTTCTTCCAGCTTACCATCATGAATACTTCCAGTATTTCAGTTTTGCCTCCAAAGCTGCTATGAGACTAGAAAACTAGAGTGGTAACTTTCCAAGAACATATCATATTTATTCATCTTCTGGGTCTAGAAACCTCTGTGCTAGTTTTATGGTATTTTAGGGTATAGTGAAATTACTTCATTTCAATTTGAAATATTTCCCATACATGTGAGTTTATAAACAGTGTTACTGGCAGGCTGGGTGCCTGAATGCCTATAAATAGAGAACAGAAATGGGGATAAAAGTAGCCCTGTAATCATTACATGCTTCTTCCTTCGAATAAAGTAACAAGTAACCTATTACATTAAATAGTTTAAGACTGCTGAAAGTGAGCAGGGGTCAGCCCAGTGTCACAGTTCACAGGTGTGCTCTGATAAGCAGAGAGCTATTGAGGAGATAAGATGCTAATAGATACCAACAGCCTCTGGTGTTAGAGGTTGACATAGAACAAAGCCAAAGCCTCAGGTTCAAATTATGGACATTACTGAGAGCCAGATTTTGACATTGCAAAGTTATCCACTCCTTAGATCCAAACCTTGAGCTGGTTGTATCCTAACATAAAAGATTTCCAAATCTTCTTATATTATGTGATTATTTGTTAGAACCTCAACATTACATCTGGCTTAGGTAAAACACATGAGGAGTGAGAATCCTGACCTGAAGAAGAGAAAATAAATACCCACACTGTACCTTTTCTAGCTATTCTTCAGACAGTATACACACACACAAACATACACACAAACATACAGTTGCTTGACAGCCCTACTGCCAATGACATCTGGTTATCTGCAATCTCCTTTACGAGAACCTTGCTCTCTGCAAAGCACTGATTCCTCTGCTCTGTGTAAGATAAACATAGCAAACACAGATAGCAACAAGAGAGTGGTATCACAGGCCCTGCTTGGTGGCAGCAACAGCTACAGCAGTAGCAGGGGCTCAACATATCTCCCCCACATTTGTTTGTTTATGTGCTCTGATGATCTGGATAGGAAAGTTGCACAAAGCAAGAATTGATTATGGCAGTGGGGGCTGGCTCAAAAGCTTCTCTCTCTCTTTATTTTAATGGCCTTTTAAATTACTTCTGCAGACTTTGACAAAGCTTTGATTATCACACACAAGGATGATGCACAAATTCAAACCGAATCTTTCATCTTAATAAACATGAACCCAGATCCCCGTTTGGATCATGGATGCTGCTTGTGGGTTCTCTCCAGATTTTCTGCCAAACAGTGCCACCAAGTGTGAATCTTGGATTTTTTCGCAAACAGACAAGAAGAAAAGGGATCTCACCTGTGAGATCCTGCTCTCAGAGACCCTAACAGGCATTTGAGAGTGCCCAGAAAGGCACCCAGAGAAAAGGTTCCTCCTCTCTATTTCCCTGGTCGAAAATAGAGCTATGAAAACTGTCTGGCACTCAGTTAAAGTATTATTTCTATCACAATAAAATCTACAGTCTCCTTGCCAAAGTTAGAAATATTGTAACAGATACTAGTACAAATGATGGAGCCACATCCTTAATTTAAAAGAATAAGACAGAGATGGAGTGAGAAGCAGTGACTAATTCCTCAAAAAGTAAGAATGCAAGCAAAAAAAAAAAAAGGGAAAATTGTTGCTGCAACTGATACAAACCCACAGCTCTTGAGCCCCAGAATAATACCTTAGTAAAGCGATTGCCTTATGTCCCATTAGTTTTGTGCTATAACAAGCGATGCAGCATGAAAAACTGATATTAGAAACAAGATATTATCAGTCTTTGAGAAGGAATATCTCTATTGTTATTTAAAACAAGACTACCCAGAGATCTCCTCTGCTCAACACATGGAAAATTAAATAATAATAAAAGAAAATTTGAAATATTTCTAGCTGTAGTTGATTAAAACTCTGCATGAAGACTGCCATTCAGAAATAAAAAGGCATCAGGTCAAACAGCCTAAGTTTCTGGAGGATGAACTTTATTTCAAAATGAGAGTGTCCACACATCTGTCTGGTTAACTTTAAATTCCTTGTATTGACTGGAATTAATTCTTTATTTCTCAGCCTCTCTACATGCCTCTCAGAAACTCATCGAGGTGCCAGAGAATGTCACTTGTCGAAAGGAATATTGAGAAAGCACAAAAACCTGTAGTTTAAAAAAAAAAAAAAAGGTGTGAATTACAGCCTGTTACTATTGGTTTTGGTTGCAATAAATTCAGTAAGCCTCTGGAAGTGGTTCCTGGCCTTGGGTAGGGTAAGACTCCAGCAAGGACTGTTTCCATCAGCCATGTTCCCTGACTTCAGTAAGAATAAGAGGTTAGAATAACGCTATTTTATGGAACTGTTGCATAGTTCAGGCAAAAACTAAAGGTCCTGAGTTAGGGCTCTGGTCTTCAACAGGTTTAAATTAACAAGCATGTGCACCAGGAGGATGCACTCCAAGTGGCTTGCAACTTGGCTTGCAAGTGATTGCAAAATCAGGGAAAACATGAAATTTAAAATAATACTTAGGATAACTACAGACAACTACCCCCAAGCTGTAATTCTGAAAACTCCACTTAGCTAGAAATATGCTCCTCAGGCCATAAGATCTACATTTCTATAAACAATCAAAATTTTGAAATTTTTCCAGGTATGTTTAAATACTTCTGACTTTGGATGCACGTGCATAATTTCTCTTTGTTAAACAGGTTCTGCCCCTCCATATCACAAAACAAAACTCAGCCTTGGGCATTCATCAGGAGTTCTTGTAGCTGAACAACAAAAGATTAGTTAAATAATATGCGCTTTTGCTTAAGTAAATATGAGTACCTGTATAATTATTTCTCCTGCAGGCCTTAACAACACCAGAGGAGCTGTTATCCTTTATCAGGCAAATTAGATGCAGCTTTAAAACTGGTATTTGTGCCAGAGGAGTTCGTCGGATCTATTAGGTAAATAATATCACTTTTTTTTATTTATTCTAGGTGGTCTAGTTCCACATCACATAGGGAGGATTTACAGAAGCAACATGCATTAACTTTATTTGAAAATCAGGTCTATAAATTCCCCTATATTGATGAGAAACCAGACCCTTAAGTAGTAATTCTAATTCTAATAGAGATCTGAATGCTTGCTTGTAATAAATCACAGTATTCTGGAATGGGAAGAAGGTAAAACTTACACTAAAGGCACTTACAGACTGCTTCTCTCTGGGACAGACTGTAAACTTTTCATTTCTTCCAGTCTGGTTTTGAACCTTTCAAGTACCAGATCTTCTGTCAGTCCCCTGAGGAAAATATTCTGTGTCCCCACAGAGCAAGTATTGTTAAGGGTTCTTTCTAGACATTCAGTTCAATTATTCATTTATTCACTCCTAATTATGCTCACCTCAATAAAAATTGTTCTCCTCAGAGCTGCACTCAGTTGGAGATACCTCCCCATGCCCCCTGCTATTATTTGGACAACATTAGTGATTCCATTATTCATGTGCCTCAAGTGAAGCTTGTATGTCTGTCTTCGTGGGATTTCTCTGTGTTTCAATTCCCCAGCGCTACAATAAGTCTCACTTTCTCACATCCTTTATCTGTTCTTCTAAAAGCTCTAACACCGGGTCAGTCTTTATTTGTGTATATTATCTACAAGCAATACTTAGGGAGTCCGAGATCAGCTTCTCAAATATTCTGAGATACAAATGGAAAAGTGTCATAAGAAAAGGAAAAGTTGCAGACTATTCTATTTAATTATTACAGCAAATACCTATTAGAGAATGGTGATTGAAATAAGGACACCCCTTCAAGCCTGTCTGTTTATCACTGGCCTTGAGTAAGTTTAATTCCAAAAATAGATTTAGATAATCTGCCAAATAGAGATATCATCCTGTTTGTCGGAAAGAAGCCAAAGCAACATTTATAATAATCCTATGAAAAAAAGCCATTGTGAAACAGATGTTAAAAAAACACATTATTTGGGTTTTGCACACATGTAATCAGAGAATTATTTTTTTAGGGTTTGTTGGGTTTTTTTCCCCCTGAATACAATTGGCCAGGGCAAATGCCAGCCAACTTTAAATTTGAAATTGAGCAGTGTGTGTGTGGATCTGGAAGGAAATTCTTTGAATTGTTTCTTAAGGCTCAATAGGAAAAGCATTCATGCTCCCAAAATGTTTTTGAACTTCTTTAATAGATAGGGACATACGTTTCTTTGCTCCACCAAGAAACTAAAATGTCAAGGGAACTGGAGTAGTAGTAAAGAGACCAGGATGCTTTCCTGGTCTGCTGTTTGGATTCAAGCAGAGCATTCCTCATCTCAGTTTCTGCTTGTGATGTTCATTTAAAAAATGATGTGGAAGATGAAATAATGGCAATATGATTGTATGGTCCCTAATAACATGGACTCCTGAATTCAGCTGAGGCCAGCAGACATGAATAGTCCAGCCATAGGTAGTGCTTTTACCTGAAACTACGCAGGAAATACTTTATAATTCTTCAGGTCCATGAGACCGTAAAAATATAGAGATTCAGATACACTTCTTTAGGTGGATTTGAGCTGAAATTGAGTCAACTAAGTTAAAGTCACATATCTTGGGATGCCTTTATGACCAATGGAAAGTAATTGTCACTTGCTGAGACAGTCAGACCACCTAAGAGAGGAATTATATTGAAGAAGCCCTAGATCCCTCTTTAATTACTGAGGAAAGCAGGAACCTCTTAACTCTTAATTCAGACATCCCAGTTAAGAGTTTAGCATTAGCTAGGTGGAATCCAGGTCAAAAACTTTGTTTGAGGAGTTCAAAGTCTAATTTTTAAAAAAACACAAGGCACACATCATGTAGACAACACAATAATCAATGCTGATGGAACTGTATACACAAAGCAAGAAAGAAATCAACAGGATGAAGCTCTTGAACCCCAAGAGCTGAAATATCTTAAGGGAATGCTCATATTGCACTCCTTGCTCCAATGTTATTTTTTAAAAAAAACAGAAGGCTGGAACAAAGCAAAAAATGATGAGTTCTTTTATAGACATAAATTGTGCAGAGGGCAGGGGGCAGGAGGCAGAACAAAAGAGAAGCTGTTGGCACTAACGAATGCAGCATATGTGTGAGAGTCCAGACTAAAGACAGTTTGTCCTCTGAATTCTAGCTCTTATTTGTGCATATATCTATTCACAACACAGACATTATGGTGGAAAACCTGTGGATGATGTATGGATGTGCACCATATTCTAAACAGTCACAGGATGATGATCAGTGTGATTTTCTCTGAAGACACACTCCTTAGCCAACAAAATTTCACCACCAAAGAGTGTTATTGTAATTGCCAATTTGTGATTTAATGTCCCCAAGATTTCTCATGTTTCAATAGGATGTCCTGCAGTATAATGATAAAGACATTGAATGAAATTCCTACAATATTCCAGGTTATTCCTCACCATTTAAAAAAAAGCAGAGCATTCTTCACAATAACCTTATGAACCCTTTCCATATTTTCCAGCACAATGAAGTAAGAAAAATTACAAGGCAATGCTTTTCGGTCTTCTGCAAAATAAACATCTCTATATCGAGGGGAATGGAAATGCAGTGTTCATTTTCTATAATCCTATGAATAGTTCTGATATGAAAATTCTTAGAATTGGGTGGTATATTTCATTATTAGCTTATTACCTATCTCAGCTTTTTTCCTAAGATAGTTTTACTTTATTACAAAGCAGTCTGGAAACACATTTGTGGTCCCAGTTGAAGTACCCAAAAATCAATAATTTACAGTCAGAGTAAGAGCCTGGGTCCTGATGGGATGCACCCGCCAGTGCTGAGGGAGCTAGCAGAGGTCATTGCTGAGCTGCTCTCCATCATCTTTGAAAGGTCCTGGAGAACAGGCGAGGTGCCTGAAGACTGGAGGAAAGCCAATGTCACCCCCATCTTCAAAAAAGAGCAAGAAGGAGGACCTGGCAAACTACTGGCTGGTCAGCCTCATCTCCATCCCTGGAAAGGTGATGGAATGGCTTGTTCTGGGTGTCATCCCAAAGCATATGGAGGAAAAGAAAGCTGTCAGAAGTGGTCAACATAGATTCACCAAGGGAAAGTCATGTCTGTCTAACCTGATAGCCTTCTATGATGTCATGGCAGGATGGAGAGATGAGGGGAGGGCGGTGGATGTTGTCTATCTCGACTTCAGCAAGGCTTTTGACACAGTGTCCCCCGGCATCCTCATAGGTAAGCTTAGGAAGTGTGGATTAGAGGAATGGACAGTGAGGTGGATTGAAAACTGGTTGAAAGACAGAGCTCAGAGTGTTGCTATTAGAGGCACAGAATCTAGTTGGAGGTCTGTAACAAGTGGAGTCCCCCAGGGGTCAGTACTGGGTCCAGCCCTCTTCAATATATTCATCAATGACCTGGATGAGGGGGTGGAGTGTACCCTCAGCAGGTTTGCTGATGATACAAAACTGGGAGGGGTGACATGCTGAAGGGCTGTGCTGCCGTACAGTGAGACCTGGACAAGCTGGAGAGTCGGGCAGGGAGGAACCTGATGTACTGTAATAAAGGCAAGTGTAGGGTCCTGCACCTGGGGAGGAATAACCCCCTGCACCAGTACAGGTTGGGGGCTGACTTGCTGGAGAGCACCTCTGAGGAGAAAGACCTGGGAGTCCTGGTGGACTATAGGATGACCATGAGCCGACAATGCGCCCTTGTGGTCAAGAAGGCCAATGGCATCCTGGGGTACATCAAGAAGACCGTGGCCAGCAGGTCGAGGGAGGTCATCCTGCCTCTCTACTCTGCCTTGGTGAGGCCCCATCTGGACTATTGGGTCCAGTTCTGGGCTCCCCAGTTCAAGAAGGATGGGAAACTGCTGGAGAGGGTACAGCAGAGGGTTACAAAGATGATGAGGGGCTTGGAGCATCTCCCTTACAAGGAAAGGCTGCGGAACTTGGGTCTTTTTAGTCTAGAGAAGAGAAGGCTGAGGGGAGATCTGATCAATCTTTATAAATACTTAAAGGGCGGGTGTCACAATGGCGTGGCTGGTGTTTTTTCGGTGGTGTCCAGGGATAGGACAAGAGGAAGTGGGCACAAACTTGAACATGGGAAGGTCCATCTAAACCTGAGGAGGAACTTTACTTTGAGGGTGGTAGAGCACTGGAATGGGCTGCCCAGAGAGGTGGTGGAGTCTCCTTCTCTGGAGAAGTTCAAAATCCACCTGGACAAGTTCCTGTGCAACCTGCTCTGGGTGGCCCTGCTTTGACAGGGGAGTTGGACTAGATGATCTCCAGAGGTCCCTTCCAACCACATTTGATTCTGTGATTCTGTGAAATTGTCTCATTGTCTCACTTTTTCATCTGTTCCTGCCTCTTATTGCTCATTCTTATCTTATTTATCTTATTTTAAAGAGTATGTTTATACTCAGTATACATGGATGATACGGTTTTCATTAAGGTGTTCCTTTGAAAGTTTGAGTTCTAGATTAGATTCAAGAAGAGACCTTAACTCTTGATAGCAGATGGTAATCAGATGATACAGAGGTAAGAACAGTATTCCTTTTATTGGTGGTACTTGGCAGACCCTGGTATTTCCCAGGACTAAAAAAAAAATAAAAAATAATTGTTTGAAGATGTAGAAGACAGATTCTGTATTAACTCACTGGAACTGCTGCATTACTTATGTTTTTCATAGTGCCTTCTCATACTCAAAACTAGCCTAGTAAATGAGGAACTGAACACTGTGATGGGAGTATAATGTGAAATTTGTGTGGTTTTTTTTCCTGTTGGCCATATAATAGATAATGTCTAGGGCAATAAAGAACTATTGGGAAAAAACATTTGTACCAGTCTAAAATAATTAGTAATGGGTTCCAAATTTTATTTTTCTTTAACTTACGACAGTGTTTTATTACAGTGATGTTACCACTGTTACTGAGGACACAATACAAAAATGAGTTGCAGCCTGTGTGAACACAGAATACGTTTGTTTCATTTGATATTTGATCATATGTCAGGGTCCCCCTGGAAAACTTTATTTGCTCTCAGCTTCATAAATAACTTCTAGAGGATCAAAGGTCTAGGCTTGAAACACCATGGCAAATTTGTCCCTGTATGTTCCAGCAAAATCAATAGAGTCACATCAGGGAGAAATTAGTCCTAATATGTTTATACATACATAAAAACTGTATACCATCATCATATTTATTGTGGCATGATACAAGAAATCACAGCTATTCATAGTCATCTTTGTCTTCCACACACACCACAGCTAATTTTGTCTTACAGTGGAAAAAATAACTGCTTAACACCAGCAGTCTTTTCTGCATATTCAGCATGAACCAGGGTCAGTCCTTGCACCTTAACCTATTTTTGTTCAAGGCTAAGTCCTAAAAAAAATAAATAAACATGCAGAACATTTTAGACCTGATCTCAATAAACATTTTTTTTTAGAAGCTGGGGCTATTATTTTCAGTAGTGTTTGTCCTCATTTCCTAATAGTTTCTCCACACCATGATAGCGTGATACAGTCTTAATTTTCTGAGAACCAGGATGCTAGAAGTGCAAGATATGCTCAGCACTGGGATGCCAGGGGAATGGTTTCCTTGGCAACAGCAAGCACATAAAAAGTATTCAGAGCAGTCCCTGTTTCTCCTCTGTTTTAAGCCTCCATTGACAGGAGAATCAAATCTAGTTTGGATTTTTTTTTAAGGTGAACTGCAGGACAGAAATGCAGGGATATGCTTTATTACACTTTGCCACCTTGTGGAGCAAACCTGCAGAAAAGATGATCACTGGGGGAATTTAGGAGAAATGGCTACGGGGCCCTGTTGGGCCCAGGAGAGGATGTATAGCCACAGGAGCAAAAGAGAGCATAAATAACAATTTAAATAACGGAGCTTACTTTTAAATAATGAATTTTCTAAAGTCAGGTTTAAAATGAACCAGAGGGATTGTAGAGCTCATTCTAACGCTTTGCTCTGATTCAGCAAGACACTTAGATATGTGTCTATCTCCAATCTGGGGAGCAGACTCTTTGATTTAAAATGCAGATCCTCTGTGTTTGAGGCGTTTGGACAGTCCCATAGAAATTAGACACATGCTTTAATATCTTACTGAACCATGTCTTATATGATGTCACTTTAAGGTCATTCAGATCTTGCTGCATTTCCTTCTTTCTTAAAAGAGGTTTAGTTCAGGACATGAGTTTTGGATTATTTGCAAAGTGGAAAAAATATTTTTAAAATATAATGCCCCACAAACACATTGGTTTTGCCAGAAACACACATGAACAAACACAAATTGTATCTTTATCCTCACACTAAATATGACTTGAGTTTTGTTCCTTTTCTTCCCTTCTTAGTTCTAGAGCCTTCGTCATTTCTGTACTCTCCTCCTTTGTATGTTTGCTGTGTATTAATATTCCCCAAGTGTATTAGCGTTCCTTTATCTTAATTGAATCTTTGCAAACTGTTTTTTTTGGGGTTTTTTTGGTCCTTTCTCCAGTTGTTAATATTGTCCTGCAGTTTCTTACTCTTCTTCCCTTCCTCCCCAAAACCTCCTGTATTAGCTTTTTGTGAGCTTTGTAATACGATTATCAAAAGGATAGGTGACATTTATCACTTCAGAAGTATAAAAATCATCTAGACCTGGACTATCTTTTGTGGTCAAAAACAATTAACTATCTCTCCCCGCCCCTCCCCCCCCCAAAAAAAAAAACCCACTATAAAAACCAGAAGCTCGCAGAAGAAAACCAAATTTTTGTAATAACTTGATATTCTGTCCTAATTTTTCATATCTCTCCCATAGCATACCAACCAGCACCTAAAGTTAGCAACATCAAAAGGAAAGTAAGATCATATGTAGTGACACAAGCACTGACAAAGACAAAAAAAAAGATGTGGGATGTATCCTTTTCCTAGGCTTTGATTGGTGAGGTTTCCTTGTTTTTAAGGTTCATTAATAAGCACTGCCTTGAGCCTCCATCCAAACTGCTCATGTTTGGACAATAATAATGAACATGTTATACCATCTGGGGTGCTCAATAAAAAGCACTTCCCATTTGCAAGCAAGTAATCAAGTGTGTAAGGAAATGTGGTTTCCTGAAGTGAGAAAAGAAAACAAAATGAGGGAGGAAATTGGATAAGATACAATGACCTACTTACAGCTTTCGTGAATTACAATAACCATTTAAAGTTCCCCCATCATAGTAAAGCAACTTTCAGGGATGCTGGCTGCCTTCTGTCTCCTGTAAAAAGTCTCAGCTGGAGCTGTCAGAACGCAGGGCTCTGTCCTCTACTCTGCCAAGCAGCAGGGCCATTGGGTTTTGGTCCCTCACCCACCTTGTGCTCTCATGGCCACTCATGCTTATCCTGCTGGCCTCAAAGCTGCCCCTGTTCTTCAGAAATTTCTGTTTTTCAGTCTTAAGGGCAACTGAATTGGTGAACTTTGGGTCCCAAAGTAGAGCCTTAAAGTATGATAAAAAGGAGAAGTATAAAGTGTCCACATTTCAAAACTAGTTAACAGTCCTTTCTTTTCAGCTCCCACTGTCTCTCTTAGATAACAGAATCATGGAATCATGGAATGGTTTGGGTTGGAAGGGACCTTAGTCATCAAGTTCCAACCCCCGTGCCTTGAACAGGGATGCCTTCCACTAGACCAGGTTACTCAAAGCTGTCTAGGCTTTCTTTGCCTCATCTCTCTATCAATCTGGGCACATCTCTTTCAGGACTAAGCTGGGAAGTTTTGTCTATTAGTTCTACAAAAGCAACTGAACTGTGCTGCAATTTTATTTTATACCTTCGGATAACACCTGATTGATTCTCTATTTGCAGATTAGAAAATCAATCCAGTGGTGCCTTGCAGTTACAACACTGCAAAATAACCCCCTTCTGCCTGGCTCTGGGGCGGTGAAGGAATGACCCTCATGGTGAGGGAATGACCCTAACCTCCTCTCCTAGACAGCCTTCTCCCCCAAAACATTTCCACAGCTTTCATCCCCCCAAGCTTGATACACTTCTATTCAAAGTAAAACTATTGCAAATTTGGTATTTAAACAATATTACTGCATTTACCACATGCGTTTATACAGAATACGTTTACTCTGCCATCTGCTTCCGCTTATACACACACTCATACTTCTGCCCTTGGGAAGATGAGAGAGCAAACACCTGACAGATGCTTAGTCACATTTCTTAATATTTCCAGAAAACGTTCAGGTGCTGAGTTTAGAAACAGGAGAAAGGTAGTGCAGAATTAAGACAAATTCCCTATAAATCTTTCAGAATTATCTATCTGGAAGTATTCTTGCAAAGATTAGACGTGGGAAGGAAACACTATATCTTTCCTCCTTTTCACACCACTCAGTTACAACAGCATCACTGACAGTCAGTCTAGGTTTTATTCAAATCCAGAGTTATTGCATAATGAGATTTAAGACCTACTGTATTTATATATCCATTCCCATCTCTTTGGTATCCGAGCACCTTGTAGTATAACTCAAAGTGATATAATTAGCATCTGTCAAGTGTGGCTTGCTCTCTCCACAGGAGGGAAAAATTGCCTGTGGATTTTCTTTTCTTCAAGTATGCCCAGTGCCATGTGTCTGTATTAGCCAAGGCATTAAAAAAAAAAAAAAGGAAAAGAAGGACTTTACACTTGGCACAAAGAAGAGAGAGGTAAGAGGTGACTTCCTTTAGCAATCTGTGAAGCTGTACCTCTGCTAGTACTTCCTCTGCTGTTGACACAACACGGCAACTCCTCCGCCTAGATTTCTGTTAGTCCATCAACTGCATGGGCATCTGATGACCTTCAGATTACTTTTATATCCTCAAGAGAGCTTTCACAGGTGGGACCTTACGTGCTCTAGATGGAAGGTGGAGGTTCTAGGATGTACAACAGTACTGCAGCTCTTTAGCTTTCCAGCTGGATCGATAGAAGCAGCAGTACTCCTTTTTGACTCCAGACAACTTTCCCATCCCTTCAAAGAAAGCTACCATCTCACATTGGTTCTCCATTCTTTTCTTCTTCTTGTGGATGAGGCTGGGTAGTTTCACACTATCCATTTACACCCTTTGGGCTGAACATACAGCATGCATCTGAACCAGTTCCTAAAATACCTCAGGTTCATTCACATTCCTTTTTTTCCTCAATCTAAACAGTTCTCCTGTGACAGCCGAGTAGAACCATTACTTACCAAGGAATTTAGGCAGTCATTCAGGCCTCCTGTGCCCTCATATATGAGCACTTTGAGCTATTGAGATCTTGAATATTCAGCATGATGGAATTTGTTTAGTCTAGAGGAGGGAAGAGTAAGCAGAGACATAAGTATCTTCAAACGTGAAAAATGGCTGCAAAAAGGAATTGAATAAAGTGTTTTTCATCCCTTCTGGGGCTAAGGAAAGCAGTAATGGGCTTAAATTGCAGTAAAGGAGATTTAGTTTGGATGTTAGTAAAAAATTCCCAGCTGTAAGGTTTGTTAGGAATGGGAATATGTTGCACAGAGAGACTTGAGATTCCCCAGTATTGGAGATTTTAAAAAATTACTTAGATAAATCTCTGTCAAAAAATGTTTATGTACAGTTGTGGTAGGGAAAACATTACCTGGCTCTGAAATCCCCTCTAGCCCTGCTAGCTGTGGTTTTGTTGGAAACTAACGTAGTAAGCAAGGGATAAACCTGATGTATGGAGGCATCTGAGTACTGAGAAAGTATTTGTATTGCAAGCTGATTGTTGTCACCTGGGGGAATCTGAGTCCATTTCCCACATGCACTTTTCTACCAAGAAACGTCACTGCTTTTTATATTTGTCTTCCAGATTACGTTTTCTATCAGCTTTTAAAGAGGCCCACACATAGGACATTTACTTTTTGATGGTGCGTGATCATTTTCCTGCAAGTCCTGTGGAACTTCTTTCTCATTTTCTAAAAAGTGTGATGACATTTCACTCCTAAAAACATTTCAAAGAGGTCTCACGGGCAAATGGCCTTTGCTTAAAACATTCTGCATGCTGTCTGTCTAGTCTGCAATGCATGTTTTAGAAAGTCAGTCTGCCCTCAGTGGTATTTGTTTTTCAAAACTATTCAGACTGCATTTAGATAGGATTTGATTAGTAGAAGGTCAAATGACTTTGCTTTCTGTGCTAAGTAATAAGCAATTGCTCTAACCTTGATTATCTCAACAACAGAACATAATGTGCTGATCAAATAATTTTTGCATTAACATCCTTTTCTAAGAAGTCAAAGTACATGAATTTTAAATACTTCTACTCAGGAAACTTTAATGGGGGACAAAATTGTCTTCTAGTTTTCCACAATCCTGTAAGCTGCAGCTCAAAATGGAGATCCACAAAGTCTTGGAGTGAAGCTGCATCACATGGATTACAGATGCTGCTCCCCATTTCCCAGCCTAGCAGGGCCCTCTAAGGAAAAGTCCCATCCCGTCATGAAAAGGAAGTTAAAGGAGATTGTAATTGGGCAAAACCAATCTTCACCTTCAGAGAGGGGAGTATGAGTGTAAAGAAAGGAGTTTGATCCTTATTGAATACCAATAATTAAAGAGGAGACATGCTGAAGGGTTGAATTTTGCATTTTGGCAGCATCAGCAGAGATTGTAGTTATATATTTATGAATAAAAAATTACAAGTTATCCAGCACTTTTTATTGAAACAAAGCTCTGATTTTAACAGACATCAGCCTGACACAAGGAACACAAAAACTTGAGAACTTGTGATATGCATTCTTCCATTTTAGATCTTTTTTTTCTTCATACACCTTCTCAGATCAAATTTTGCAGAGTAAAAAAATCTCCAAAGATTTTTCCTAAATATGCTCACTAAGTAGCTATATCCTCAGCAGCATAAGTGAGGACTGGGAAAACGTGGTCCCAATGCATCATGGGGGAGCAATCTGGCCTGAAAAGCACTACCTGTGTTAGGTATTCAGATTATTGTAAGGAACACTATTTTTTATTTTTATTTTTTTTTAAGAGATCACTCTTTTCCTCCCACAGAGAGCCCTAGTTTTAAGTTTTTTTGCCGCCCACATTTTTACATTAGTTTTAGTGTGGCACATTTCTCTCATAGGAGCCGAAACCATGCGATCTTTTGAAAAAGGCTGGCTTTTTTTGTAATACAGACTTATGGCTTTAGGATTTTGGACTTCACATGGAACCTTTAGTATTTAAGCCAAAAATTTAGTGATTGATGTTCTCAGCCTGGTATCTCTGAGGTTTTATAACACATTGCCAAAGGTTCCTTACCTCTTCCAGTAAATCCCTTTTCAGCTTTTGTACAGTGAGTACCTTATCCAGGTGAAACCACAGAAAATCTTTGCCATAAAATTTGTAAATGTCTGCATGCAATTGCTTTTTCAGTATGATGCTTAGAAAGATTACTCAACGTATTGGTAAATGAGTGGAGAAGGTTGGTGTAGATGACTGCATAAGTGCTGTTACAAGACACTGAAAAGCAATAGCAAGAGTCACATCAGAAATACAATTATGCCTGCCAAAGTGAATTTCTGTAATATTGTCTCCACTAAATAAAAGCAATAGGAAGCCTCATCTGTCTGGATGCTAGGATAAGTAAGCAGGGCATGGACTGTTGAGGAATAATTTAGCAATATTCTGTTTTCTTAAAGAAAAATAACCAAAGCCTTTGAAGTCACTGTTTGTGATATCTTCCCACTCCTGAGTGTGTGACATGACAGCTGGATGAGAGTTATCAGGTAACCTGAGGGTAATCACTTTAGAGGATTAGATGGAGAGAATGACTTGATTGATGAACCTGTTGAATCTGTTCTTTTTTTCCCCCCTACCAGTTCTCAGAAAATCCCTCCCTCATCATCCCTTGAGTTTTATTAAAGATAAAAGACTTGAAATAATTCTCAAGAGAAGCTTTCCATTTGATTGTTTGTTTTATGCTGTCTGTGCAATCATATTGTGATCTTCCTAAAGAGAATCAGCACAAGTAACACCTGGAGAGTGGAGCATGACAAAAGTTCTGTTGGTTTGGGGTTTTTTTGGCTATTATGTTTACATATTTGCTGAACACCTTTATCTGGCTTTATTTTTCTCCTTTAGCCCATGACCAGAATTGAATTACAGAACACACAGAGGGAATCCTAGATCTGCTTTACCTCCCCCAAAACTTACGGCAGTTGGTAGTTTGGCCCTTCACCTCAAACTTGTGCCAGCAGCCAGGTTTGCATTTCAGACCTCAGCCACTGTATAAAGTTTCAGAGAAATAAACTCATTTTCCTACTCAGTCTTCTCCTAGTATGTATTCGTAGGAAATGCTTGAGGGTTAGATTCTGCTCCAGATTAAATAGCCAAAATAAAGGTGTCTCCATATGAGGTATGTGTGTTAGCTCCCTCTATATTTAGTGACTATGATTATTTAAGGATCTGATCAAGTGCTCAAATATAACGCAAGGCATCTCAGGGTGGTCCACATTGCTTCCATACACCACTCCAAAAGGGTAGGGGTCTTTTTTGAACTCCACATGATATCTGCCAAGCCTATAGAGATGTCTTGGATATATAGGGTTTCTCTTACCTCCTTCTCATGTAGGCACCTAAATGTCAGTGTCTTAGTCTGGAGCTTCATTTCCCCCCCCTCCAATGTTGCAAAGCAGTGTTAATCTTTTAGGTATATCGATTATAATTTTTGATGGTAAGGGAAGTGCTTCTTTCTCTGCTGTCTCTGTAAAAGTCTTCTGAATCACAGTAATGCATTTTCCATTAAATGTCATCACAACTTTTTATTTCTTCTTATGATGTTCAGGATATGCATTTCTCTAGTGTGATTCACCTTCCTGCAAGTTACATGCCATTTTGCCCAAAACTAAACTTTTGATAGTCCCATGCATTTTGTGCTGTGCTGCAGGCAGAAGAAAAACATACCAGTTTTGTTTCAGTGTTTGGGCTGTTCTGGAAATAACGGTAAAAAAACTGGTGCCAGCTGTTAACCTATTTTTGGTCGGGAATTCTTCAGAGTAAAATCAGTAAGGTTCAAGTATCAGGTGAGTAGGGCAATGACTGCATCTTCTTCCAGAGATGCCATTGACTCCTCTACATGGTAACACCTGCACTGGAAGACAAAAGAAATATATTTTATTAGGCAAAGTTATATTTAAACTCTACAGTGGCAGTTACATGATATGTAGGTATTGCCTTGATGGAACTAGTTTTACCATCGGGGCTTCCTGTTGATATAAAAAAAAAAAAGCAAAACAAACCCAGAAACAAACCATACAAACCAAACCAACCAACCAAACAAACAAGCAAACAAACCAACCAAAAACCTACAACTGATTTTATTTTTTTTTCCTCCTCAGTGTAATTGTGAATTGATTAAAACACTGCTACCTGATGGCATGAAATGCTTATCATCCTAAAAAGTCTTTGTCTCATTATGGTTCTTTATCCAGCTAATTAATTTAGCTTTCTATTATAATCCTTCTTTTAATCACTGTCTTTTCAATTTCTTTATTTCACTAAAATAATCTTCTTTCCACTTCTGCCCTCATGCTTTATTTCCATGCCACAAAGCTCAGCAACCATTTGATTTGCTAAATCTTTTAAGAATTTTTAACCCAAACCTATTAACCTCAGACAAAGTGTTTTGGAGCTTTTCATTTGTATGCAGTAAGGATGCTTTTCAGAGCAGGAAAAAAAAAAAACAACCAACCTCCAAAAGAAATATAAATCAATATATTAAATTACTCAAATGTTCAATATGGCACCAGTAGCTGTTACATATTTTTTCTCTTCTTCTGAGATTCAAATACATATGCTCAGCAATTACTGTTACATTTGCATAATAGGACATTTTTTGATTAGCATATCTTGGACTTCTGTTTGCATTTTTAAGTGTGGTTACTTTTATTCTTTAATTTGTCCTTATTCCCTCTTCATGTTCTGTTATACCTACTCATGTTTTCCTTTGCTGTTGTTTTGTTTTCCTGAGGGCTTGCTGTCTCCAAAGCTTTGTTTAGTATTTGGTTTTGTAGTTAACATCACACAGTAATGGGATACCAGGAAAGCAAGGCATATGACATATTAAAGTTTAATGAATAAATTGTGAAACCATGTGATAAATGCCATGCTTTCACAGGGGGGTCTCCAGAAAACAGAGTGATGGACCACAAGATCCTACAAAAACTGTAATATACTTTATAATAACTCAGCCTTTCATGTTACTTCAAGGGAAATACTTTGTGTTTTCATCAGCTTTGTGTGTTTTATGGAATTTAAACCCTCTAACTGCAACTATAGCCATGTAGAACCTCAACAAAACAGGTTAGACAAGATTCTTGGTGTAACCATGTCAAGTGGGATGTTTTGATTGGCCATTCTCATTACATTCTTTACAGCAGTTAGATGTAAGTCAGTTTTTAGGTACTATTCAAACATTAAAAATCCTTCAGTGCAATGAAATGGATTTGCATTTGTGTAGAATTCCATAATACTTTTGTGCTAGAGCATCCTAGTGCCTTTATTATTCAATTTTATTTATCATATTTGTAAAATACTGCAAATACTTTAATATCAATGTAAAATTCTGTATAATTTTGTTACCATTTTTTCTTTTGTTCAAACCCTCAAAATTTAATAGATTCTTGGTACAGTCTGACTTGTAATATTTTGAGATCTCAATGAAATGTTGGTCAGGTCAGGTTCATCTTCCTGTTCATGGCTTTGCTCTGTGAATTCTTTGATTTCTGTAATTAAATGAGTTGGAAGTAAATCCCAGCCCTTTGCTGCATGTAACTCATCAGAGGCGATGGCTGAATTTTAATAAGCTGTTTAGTGTGATCTGGTGCCAGAGCAGCTAGGTGTTAACAGTTTCCCTAGTGGTACAATTCCATGTAGCAATCTGTGGTTATAATTGACTCTGCCAGGACAAAAGAAAGAGGAGGTGGAATGGCATTAGATTAAAATGAAACAGTCTAGCGCAGAGTGGTTAGCTCAATGAATGTAAAATTCTTTCCTTTCGTTTTTTTGTGTAAACTGAACTCAATGGTTACGATTTTCTTCCTTCTTTCAAATAGATTGCAGTGTTTCAGATTCAGATACATGCCTGGAGAAAGAGACCTGAGAATGTTCCCTATTTGGAAAAGAAAAAAAGAAAAAAAAAAAACCACACCGACAACTTTGAAATGCAAACATAGAGATATTTAATTACCCAGGAAAATGGCAATGCTGTGTAGCATTCTTTACAATCTTCAGTATGCTGGTGCCAATGTTGTGTAGTCAACATGCATTACAAAAAGACAAAAACAATGTTATCGTGGTATTTCCTGAGCTGGAAAAAAAGAAAAAACAAAACAAAACAACATACCAAAAATAACAGCAACAACAACAAAACCAAACCAACCAACCAAACAAAACCCAAACCAAACCACAAAAAAACCCATTCAAACCAAAACCCCAGACATAGTGCTTGCCTTAAAAGAGGATAAGCCAAAACCCAGGAACCCAGGCAAATGATACGGCATCATCCCATAAAATGAGCAACTATGGAGTAGATTTTTAGAAAAATAAAGCAGAAGTTATATTACAGGAACAGCTTGAGAGAAATGAAATGAAAATGAAAGAAATTAAATAATTTACAGAGTTAAGGAGTGTCTCTCCATTACATGCAGATGTTTACTCTCATTTTATCTAATATCTGCTCTTGGATAGAAATTTGCAAAGCATTTTGGAGTAGTTCAGAAAAGGTTTTAACTGTCCAAGGAGAAAAATTGTATTTTCCTTAAAACAGAAAGAATTCGGCAGTTTTCTTGCACCAGGTATGGGTTACACTGTCTTCTTGCTTCCTGAGGTTCCCAACAGTTGCCATGAAGTTAAATCCTCAAAACCGTGAGAGGGAGGGAAAGCCAGAGAGTTTGCTGGGTTTGTAATGATATTCAGCTGAGCACTTCTCCCTACACGTATGGCTCTCAAGCTACATCTCAACTCCCCTGTTGTCTGTTTGTACATTAAAGTTAACCAGCTTTCAGTATGTTTCTCCACAGGCTCATATCAGGAAACATACACTGCTTGTTGCTTCCAAACAGCAACTCTTTTAAAGCAATGATGAGCAAGCAACTTC
This sequence comes from Calidris pugnax, assembly GCF_001431845.1. NCBI lineage: Eukaryota > Metazoa > Chordata > Aves > Charadriiformes > Scolopacidae > Calidris > Calidris pugnax. The sequence continues at coordinate 4,369,817 of NW_015090911.1, read as the reverse complement.
GCTCTAGCTGATGAAGTAGTTGTACTATACTAGCAACAGAGGCAGAAACTCCTCCCTTGTCTTCCATGACACTGTTCCACTCCATTCCAACCTCTCAGTAGATCCTTTATCTCCCCCTGCACACCTTCCTGCTGCTGGACTTTTATATCTGACAGACCCTGATGACTTGAGAAGACTTTCCAATCAGTGTGTACCCACTGTGTTGTGGGATCTCCCACAGCTGGGGAGATCACTTGTGCCCACAGCCTGCTAGAAATGGGTGAAATGAATCTGTGAGTGGCTTACCCATTTGTCATCTACTTCTGGGATATTTTGAAATTATTCAAAAATCTGGTGATGATCACAGAATCACAGAATCATCTAGGCTGGAAGAGACCCTCGGGATCGTCGAGTACCATGATGGTACGCACTGTAATCAATATTATTCTGTTGCGAATATCCACACATTACAGTAGGCTTCAAGGACTTGGGAAGAGAATAGGAAAGTCCTGCTAACCTTCTGGAGAGCATTTAATGTTGCATATGAGGACAGGGTAAGACGTAAAATGTTGTAGTCAAACTACGTCTATGCCAATTGATGGTGAAAATTTTGAACTTGACAGCTACTAAAGCAAAAATAGGATCAGTTTCATCTATAACTTGTCTCAACATAGGCAAATTCTTCTCTACATCAAGATATAAGAAGGTTGTTAAAGCAAGAATATGAAAGAAGAGCACTGGTAAAATAAAATTTAGGAGAATAGCAGAATAAGAGTAAATAAACATAACTCTGAGTGGAGGGGTTTTAGGAGCCTCTCTGTCAAACCTTAATATAGAAAGGTTATTGAAGAGACTACACTGAGAAAATTGGCATTTTTGACATGTTGGTATGGTTAGTCTCAGTGGGATGTTGCCCGTGGATTGTAACGAGAACAGAAGGGATAAAGCTGGTTGAAGGTGTGGGGGTGAGTGACACCTCAAAGAAACTCACTGCCTGATTCCGAGTTCTTAATTTAGTGATTCAGGGTATTAACTTCACACAGATCAGTGATCTGAATGAACTTAAAAAAGGCTTTTAGTAAAGACAGGTTTGAGGTCATAGAGTGGAGCTTGAAAACAGGAGGAGATTTTGCTTAAAACACAGATAAAATTAAGTTACAGGTCATGTAATATAGGAGACAAAGGTTGAGGGTTTCAGTTATGAGTAAAACAATTGCCTGCAAAATTTCAGACTATAATTTTTAAAGGCACTCTTGTAAATGCATGACTACTTTTCTATTTCAGATAAAAAATGAACTTTAATTTTGGGGTGGTTTGATTTTTGTTTGGTTTTTGGATTTTAAATAGGGGGAAAAATGCTGTTTAGTAGCATTTCTTTCAAATAAGCTATTTGTCCAAATGGGAGAGAAATTTTGAACACAATAAATGAGGAATTTAATTGGATTTAAAAAAAAAACAAAAACAAAAACACCCAACAAAAAAAAACACAAATCAACAAAATTTACATTAACTAAGAGGCTTTAAAGTTTTAGTTGGTGAAAAAAAAATCAAAATTTAGCTACCAAAGAGGATGATAGTTTAGTTAAAAATATATTACACACCTAAGTCCTGTGGTGAGAAAAACAATAAACAGAAATAAAAGATAACAAATTGCAACGGTGCAACAGAAAGGAAAATAGACATAGCTTCCAAGTTGTATTGATTTTTGAATTGCTGAAAATGGGTTAGGTAATTTAAAATACCATGGGAAAAATTTGCAGTGGATGCTGGTAAGGTAACTTTAAAAGAATTTAATGTGTATTAAAAGAATTTAATATATATAACACTTACAAAATATAGAAAATAAATTGTTAATTCTTGCTGAAGTGTTTAGTATTGGTCTATTCTGCAATTAAAAATAAGCAATATTTTATTCTATGTTATTTAAGGATGATGAAACATTAAATTCATCTACTAGTGAGATGAGAATATTAACATCATATATGGTGGTTGTGATTTTTTTTAAAAAGAAAGTAAGAAAACATATCCTTAATGATTCTGAAAGAGCTGGATAAGCGCCTTGGACTGATGATGCAGTGTCTTTTTCAAATCATTTGGAGTATCGGGGACATAGCATGTGTTAAAATGCCAGACACCATGATTTTTTTGGAACACAATTTTCAGGACTGATTTGATTCCTTCAGAATAAAAGCTAATTTGGGAAAGTTAACTGGATAAATACAGTAAATTAATGGAACTTCATTCAATACACTACAAAGCTCCAAGTGAACAGTTTGGTCGTGCAACTGCTATATAGCACAATAAGGCACATGTTAAGAAGATTATGAACTAGACAAACTGTAAATATTTATTCAGTTACAAATTGGTATTTAATACTAAAAGATGTTTCTAATATAAATCTGAGGACTGAGAGTAGGTGTCTATTTGATGCTTAAATCAATGGCAAAGAAAACCCATGAATAGTGTTCATCTAACTAAGTCACAAAAATTGACAGTCAAACTTTTCTTCTATTCACATCACCTAGGCTTTTTATAAGGTCAATTAACTTAATTTAGGGAATTTATATTTTGTGTCTACATATGTACATGCACACATGCATGCTCAGGGGTACAGTCTAGGCATGAGCCTTTAAACTTCACCCTGGGAAGAAATCTGCTGTGGAGCATTCATCATTTTGTCGGGTCAATTTATTAGATAAAGATCCTGCCTGAAAAAAACCTGTCTCCCAAACTACTTGATATTCAAGTAATGGTTCTCCAAGAAATTAAAAACACTGAAATGAATATCATTCAGGAACAAACAAAGCTTTCAGCCATAAACCTTATGCTAAGAAAGCATCCAAATGGCTCTCTGGGCAGTGCAGAAGCCTCTCAGAGCCAACCTCTTCACCTACAAATAGCCTAAACAAAACCAAACACATCTTTGACGTGGAGGATAGAGCAGCTACCATAGGTGTATACCGGCACAAACCCAGGAGGTAGAGCTGCCAAAGGAACGAAGCTCAGAAAGGGAGGAGGTTGGTAGGAATGGGGTTACACCACCCAAAGTTGAGCCCTGCAGCTGCTGAGGTTGGACCAAGCATGCAAGTAGCTACTTCTCAGGGATGAAAACACGTTAGCCCAGGAGCCTTGCTAGTTGCTATTCATAGATTCATGGAGCTTAAGGCCAGAAAGAGCTATTAGCTCATCTAGTCTGATCTGCAGGCTATGACATTGCACTATGTTGAACTACGGCTACAAAGCTGACTGAGGCCTTGCTATTATTTCTCCTCTGCAACCATTTTCTCTTTACATGGGACTTCAGACATCAAGTTGTGGGGGAGAAGGAAAGGCACAGGCAATCATGGAAAATGTTAGCAGAATTATAGACCGCAAAAGTCAAACAAACAAAAGATTTACTAAAAAAGATAATTTTTTTTATTGGGAAGATTATTTTTTTTTCTCTACCTCTGAATTTACAGCTTGCAACATCTCAAGAGCGTCAAGCAAATTTAATTGTTACCTGGAAAGTGGGCCAGGAAGACAAAATATCAGAAAAACAAAGTGATTTTATTAAACTGTGTGAGAAACCCACATATCTGGTCTGGAGAATGAAATATGATTTATAATATAATGCATCAGAAAAATCAATAACAGAATATGTTAACATAAAATAAAAATTGTAATAAGTTAATGTAGATTTTTAAGTAAAAGTATTGAATGAAGATTCTAATCAGCAAAATGCATGAAGGTTAATCCAGAGCATGCTTAGGAATGAATGAATTCAATTTGAATGTATCACTAAAATTATTTTTTGATCTAATGGAGTGATAATTGAATTCTTTTTCTAATCTGAAGCAGGGGAGATAGTAGCACCACAACATAATTACTTGTCTGGTTAAATACATCGTCCTTTTTTGTGGAAATAATTTGCTTTCAGATTCATGCTGAGAAGCTACCAGCTCCTCTTTATCATAATATAATTTAACAAAATGTAGCATTCCTTCTTCATCAAATTAAACCAATTTGGAAAATTGAAGAGTCTTTGGGTCTTAGCTCTTCAATCATCCTCCATTGTTACACTCAGATGAAAAAACAGGGCATTAAAAATAAAAGCTTCAAAAAGGACTGACTGTCTTTTCTTATTAGTAGGATTGAGGGAGAGGAGAAAAGAGGGAATAGATGTCCTTTAAGACGGAAATGACTCAAAGGATTTTGTGAAAGGTACACAGACTACATCCTTGGATTGCTTGAGCTCTATTACAATCAGAGCAGGAATGCCTGTAGCCAGAGCAGCTCACTCCAGCAGAGAAAAGCTTCAGGCTGAGTAACGGTAAGTATCAGAGATATGGACCATATCCATCCCAACCCACTGCTCCATCACACATTGGAGCAGGGTAATTGATCCTGTGACTTGTTTCAGTTTTGCTATTCCTTACAGCAAGTCCTGATGTGAGGAAGGTACTTATCAACAGGTCATTAGTACAGGTTCTGTCCTACACGTTAACATTGAAAAACAATATGGTTGCCTATTTGTTTTGAAAGATTCCTGAAGTGACTCAGAATCATCAGCCATATAATAACACTTTGAAGGTGAAAACTTCTGATGTTAAATATAATTTTAATCTTTTTGATATTGATTGTTGTCTCACAACTCTGATTTGAGACAGGATCCGTATTCAACACACCTCACTGAATTAACATGTGCCCATATATGGCAAATATTTTTCTCTAGCATGTCCTTAATTAGAACTTCTCTTAATTAGAACATCTCCTGTAGAAATCAGTTGCAATTGATGTAATTTCAGGGGGCCGTGGTGACCACAACCACCTTAGCAAGTAATGTAGCCCAGTAAGGGCAGATCTATAGAGCAAACCAGCTGGTGTTGAGGACCTGACATCCGTGCTATGACATTGAAAAGATTTTACATCAAACTATGACCTGATCCTGTGTCTTATACCTATTAGCAGTGTATTGCTGTGCATCAGTGTGCTTCCAGAGAACATTTTCTAGAGGCCATCTTCTAGCATAATTTTACTTGAAAGAAACCCAGTTCACATACTCCAAGAGACTGCCCAGTGAAGTTGTAACCAAATGAGAGGTGGTTACCTAAGCATGGGGAGTGGACCTAAGCTGACATATTTCCCTGCAAAAAGATCTTTTCATCTTGATTGAAACTTTTATAAGTCATTCAGGTTCCACATTTATGAGAATATTTGGGATGTTCCAAAACAAAGCATACTGCTTAAAAGGTTGGTATCTGGGGTCTGCACTCAGGCTTTTAAATGTTTTCTGTCACCTTCATGCCACAGAAAAGTCAAGGAGCTCATTGCACATATGCTTTTAGGTCATGTCAGATTCTTGTTCATTTTCTCTGCATTCAAGTCCTTACCTAGGGGAAAACATACTGCTTTTCTTTCCTTTCAAAGCTTTAATGCTTCTATCAGGATCAATTTTTTCTAGGGACGAAGTGATCAGTAGTAACTGTATGGAAGGCATGATCAGTGACTTTCAAAGAGGGTATCACTCCTGCACCCTTACACTGTTTTTAAAATTCAAACCCAAATTTGGACTCTACCACTACTTCAGAAATGTTAAACTTGCAACATTTCAGAGGAAGTCCAAGAGTGACCTCAAACATGACACTAGGTGCATTGGACAGAGTTGTTCAAGTCTGATCCACCTTTCAACGGCAAACACTGTTTTCCCTCATACCATAAACTTTCCCAGTGCATTTCACTATGATAATAGTCCTCCAGTTAGTGCTGTACCAGAATCTGTTAATTTAACCTGACTACTATGAAGCTGTTGAACCGGAGGAAACCATATCATTCGATTACTAAGTAGCTGAGCCACAGGTAATTGAGTGACTTGTCAAATTAGCAAGAATCTTTTACCACCTGAAATTCATTTCAGTAAGAAAAACACACCTGTGTCTTTAAGGACTCTTAGTTTTTCAATGAAAAATAGATAGATAGATAGATAGATAGATAGATAGATAGATAGATAGATAGATAGAAAAAATCCAGTTATTTCACTGTTCAGCCCCAGCTTTTGTAGAGGACCAGTTGAGGCATATTTACTTTACATGAGAGGACCTAAACCACAAGCAAGATCATGTTTCTGCTAATGAGTTTACAGATGCACAGCCCAACATACTTCTGCCTTTTACCATTTCTGCATGATGTCTGGCCAGATTTGAAGGGGTAGGGGTAGAAATATGGTAACCAGTAAACATAACGCTCAGACAACTGGTAAATTCCTCCACAAAGACAGGTAGAGGGAAATGAAAAATTATAAAATTAAAATAAACGATGGATATTCTAGCTAGACATTTTATTGCTAAAAGTAATTACCTTCCATGTCTGTTCCCCTCGCTTCCCCATTCTGTGCTCACTGTTTAAAGTAGATTGATGGAATGGTTAAGAATTCTCACTGAGCTCCAGTGAGATTATATCAATTATTTAGAAGTGCTAAAATTTTGGCAGGGACATAATCCACCTTCTCACTTTGAAGACAATCTGGAGATTAATACAAACACGCATTAAGGAAAGACATTTAGGCAGGGTAAAGCTAGTGTGACAAAATGAACACTTGTACTCCACTACTGCAGCATGAGGAGAAGGGAATTAGCTGTCAGATGATAAACAGGATGAATTGCCTGCTTGTCATATCAAAAGCTTTTAGCTTTAATCTGAAGATAATGGATATATTGAGAGTTTTACAGCGATAAAGTTGAATTTTGGCTCATAGTGAGGAATTTAAAAATGAAGTGTCCTGCCCTTTGATAGAAGAGTTACTGAATACTTACTAATACATTTTTGAAGTTGTTTATTTTCTATAAACTATGCAGACAGGGAACATATCCTAGTAATCTAGAAGTGGGAAGGTGTCTTGTTGGCCAAACTATGCATGTATGAAGACACACATAAATACTAATAGATGTGACGTTTATAATAACAAGTAATAGCTTGTAAAGACAGAGACAAGCTTATCATGAGGTATATTAAGAATGTATCCAACACCAGGAAATTAGGGCATAATTACATGACCTCTGCAAAAACAGCTGCTGAGATTTAAGACTGCCATTCTTCATTACCACCATTAGTTCATTACCATCTTCCTAGCTGAGTCACAGTAACAGATCAAATGATCGTTTCTAATCGATTTCAGTGTGGTCAGTTGGCTTAATAGACCTTTAAATCAGAGAGGCTGGCAATTTAAACCAGTCTACCTGACATTCAACTAGAGCAGACTAAGAATATTTGTACATTATGTTACAACAATTCAGCTCTGAGAATGGTAACAAAGAGCTTTACAGTGATAAAGAACACACTAAACATAAATTTATAAGGTGCTTTAACTAGATTTACAGAAGCAGGAATTTCTGTGTCCATCCCTGGGTTGGTTATTAAAAATCATATTAGAAAGGATATTTTTGAACATAATTTGATTAGAGACAAACTGTCATAACTCTGAAAAGCAAATCTGGCCTCTCCAGGCTATCACATGTGGAATTATGCAGGTGAGACAAACATAGTTAACAATTTCCTTAGATAATTTTTCCTAAGAACTTTTCTGATTTTTTTATTTTATTTCTGTAGTCTTGAAGAACCTCCTGATTATTTAACTTACAAAAGAATCAAGACTTTGCTCACTTCTTAATTTGTCTTGCAACCATGAATCAACCGGTGATAGGCAAGAAGGATGAACTTTTGTATGCATAAACAATGGTGTGAATTAGGGACAAGGCAATACTATGTTAGTTTTTGCTTATTTTGTGAAGGCATGAGGGGAAATGGTGAGAGATTTACTCTGGAACTCAAGGAATGTATAATTCTTGACAGGGAACCCATCCCTGTGAAGTGCAGTGTGGTGGGAAGCAGCAGCTCCTCAGACCTTCAACCATGCAAATGGTGAAAGTGTTTTTAAATTCACATTGAACAAAAGCTGGTGGTGTTCAACTTAAGGTACACAAAGCCATGTTGGAGGAACCTGCTTCCTACCATTGTCTTTACGATAGTCTCAATAGAGACCAGGAACTGCTAATGGTAACAAACTTGGTCCGTGTCAGGGAAAAGTCATGTGGAATATGAGATTAAAGAACCTTCTGCTGCTTTCAGGACGAGCTTTCACTGCAAGGAGGCATAAGAAGCTGTAGTCTTTCTGGTGATCACTGTTACTCAGTGTCATGTCTTGTGCAAGTAGCAGTAAATACAAAGCAGGTATTGGCTGTTATCAATGTATGAAAGGTGAGAAGAAACTGTGAAATAATATAACTTTTTTTTTTTTTTCAATACAATTTAAGACAGTCTGGCTTTTTCCAGAAGTAAGTCTTACCAAACTTGCTGCATACTCTTCGAGCATTTTCACAACTCTTTCTTGTTCCATGTCATTTGCTCCTGAAACATCCATATTTTTCTCTATTATTACTTCTTTAATTCTTCATAAATGTAAGCATGTTGTAGATTAAATACTTCAATAACACCTTTGTATTCATTTTCAGAGACAGAAGAATTAGAAGGCTTATCACGCTCAGTTCACATTGCTCTGTAGAATGGTCCTGGCCACATGTCCCGCAGTTGGACTTCAGTAATACAGCTTGTTGAAAATTCTCCATCAGAGTCATGCTGAAACACAGTTTTTCCATAAATTATACAGGATCAGTGGCTCGATTTAGCTTCCAACAGAGAACTAATGTGTTGGGTTTTTTTATTTTATTTTTTTTAAGCTGAATTTAATAGACAAAAAAGTCCCCCCAAAGAATTTTTGAAGGTTTGCAGGAAATGAAAAATTCTAGTTAAGAGGCTATGTACATGCCTTGTAAAGAAAAGCAGAGTTGGGAGTATGCTAGATCTTCTGATGCTCAGAGTGACAAGTGAAGCTCTGTGCAGAGGTAAGCACCACTGTGCAGCAGCAGTGTTGAGTTTATTGATCTAAGGAAAAAGGTTGAACTATAATATTCCATAAAGAACAGACAGATGTCCTTCTGGTGGCTTGTCAGAATAAAAAAACTTTGAATTACAATATTATTTCTTTAATTGTTATTCCATCTTTAGTATATTGTTCATTCTTTCTTTCAAAGACAGTGTGTTATTTAAAGAATTTTTTTCAATAGTTCATCAATTACTTGAAAATCAACTTGTGTTTGTCAATATTCTTTTAAGTTGATACATTGGTTAAGGTTAGAGAAACAATTCATTTTGAGAAGCTCTTACAGAAAATTTATATGCTGAAATGAATCATAGTTTATCTTTTCACTGAAACCTTAACAAAAAAATGGAAAGAAAAATCATTAACAGCTTAAAATTGTTTCCTTTGAATTTTCTTCTACCTTTTTCCAGTCAGCTGGTTTAGATTTTGTTGTTCAAATGGCTAGCACTAATCTTTGACATATTAATTTTATGGGTTTTTTTAAAGATTCTGGAAACTCTTGTCATAAATGCAATCCATAATCATTACATTAAGTGATAATAGTTTGGTTATCAGAATGAGATTCTAAAACTCTTTGTTCCCTGAATGAGTCAATATTGTTGGTTCTTCTTTTCAAGCAGAAATGTGTAGTGTAGCATTATTTCTTCATATTTTTTTTAATAAGAAGAAAGTAGAATTTCAATTTTGAGTGTTTATTTTCTTTAAAAAGGTTTAGATGATTTAAACATTTTGATGAAGATAAACAGAGGGAAGTGAGCAAGACCATTAAACTGATTACATATCCTGATCTCTTAGTCTTATCTAAACTTTCCTACAGCTATATTAGAGTAGACTTGACACTCCTGGAGTATCTGTGGTAAGTACTTGATCAATATTGTGCTTAAACCGCTTGGAATATATAAGTATGGATCAATTATTTTATGCTAGATTAGGTCTGTAGGTATCACACAATGAATTTTAATCCTCAAGGGTGACATTTTTCTATCTTTTTCCTCGGCAATTTTTCCCTTATTCGCTTTTCTAAAAATCTTTTCTTTTTTTAATCTATGAAGCAGATGGCGAGATTGTTGTTATTTGTTTCTTGTTCTGAAGTTGCACAAACATTTAAAAACAAGACTTCTTTTGTTGATTTTTAGCATTTTAAACTTGTTAGTCAAGATGGGCATCTCAGGAATAAAACCTACAACTCCTGAATCTAGCTCATACACTCCAAAAACTTACATTGAATCATCTTACCTAGTACAGATCTGGCTTTAAGTCTCCTGATTCTCTAAGATAAGAATATAGAGCCATAGCAGGAAATAGCAGATAACACAGCATATGGGTTCCTTTGCTGAGTAAAGCAGTTGAAAAGAACAACAGGTGATCCAACAGAGATTAACTGCAGGCAATGCCAAAATAATGGCAAAAAAAAAGAAATGTAAATAAAAATGCAATGGCATGTTTAGACTCCAGATTTCCATTCCACATATGAGATGTTAACTCATATTTACCAATCATGATCTACTAGGTTATTTACATGAATAAAAAGTATTTTAATATTAATGTTATTAATTATTTTAAGCCATTGACTCGTGGCTTTGTCACTGGACAGAGATAATTGCAATCACCTCATCTCCTTTGGCCTTCTTTTCTAATGATCTGTTGCAATGAAAAGTTTGGTATAGCTCCGCTTCACTGAATTTCTGTCTTCTAAGTCATAGACATTATAAAAGGAAATTATATAGCAAAGTAGTAGCTGGTTTTGACAGTTTAATGATTAGACATGAAACAGACACTAAAAAATATACACAGATTTTAACAGTACAGTTCCTTATCACACTTAAGCTTATGGAGAAGTTTCCTGTCAAAACTGCCTCTTTCCACATGGCATAACTGTATAAAATAATTGCTTCCTGAGACAAAAATAGTGTTTGTTTTCTCTTCACAGTAGTTTTGATAGTTTGTATATTGTTAAAGAAAAGAGGAAAGATTAAAAAAAATATATGTTATTACCATTATTATATTAATGTATAATAATATAATAAGTAATATAATGATATAATATAGTGATATGTATTCTTGTATTACTATATAATATATATTAGTATTATTATATATTATTATCAAACAATATATGTATTGTTTGATAATTGTTAAGGAAAAGAGGAAAGATTAAAAGGGAACCTCAAGTTTGCAAATGAGGTGTTTGGTGGTCATTTTGTTTTAAACTTATGGTTGACAGAGTTCTTTTTTATATATGAATCTCAGTGCAACTCAGAAGGAAAACCCATAAATATTATTTAACTGTGACAACTTAAGATCAAATTACAAAACCTGGATCTAAAATTATTTCAAAGAACTCCCAGGAATTTTGTTGATTGTGCACATCAGCAATTATCTCAGGGAAATACAGATCAAGGACTTTGCAAAGTCATTGGTATTGAATCAGGTTAATCTTTCCTTAACAGCAAGATGGTTAGGCTCAAGAAATATTTCAGACACATGTTGTTTACAACTAACACGAATTTTCTGTTTTGTTGTGGTTCAAAAAACAAACACCAACAGCATTTTGTGCATACAGCTCTGCAAAATAGAAGCCCAGAGGTGCCAGCCCTACTTGTGTTTCTGATAGATTTTGTGATGTAAAGAAGTCTTAAAACAACCATTGGTCGTTTTTTTTTTTTTTACCTATTGAGACTGAAGACTGTTTCAGAAGAGGTGTTTACCTGCAGTGTGTATGTACACTCAAGCTGTGGGTTTGACCTACACATAATTCCATCATTCAGTTGGAATATTAAAAATATACTGCTCTGTGTATAACTAGTTAAAGAGCCAATGAAATAACTGTTTATATCTGTCACTGAAAATCAGTATGGAAAGTTGAAAAAACACATATGTATTTTCCCACATAAAGAAGCTCTAAATAGTTATTATTAATAACAACAAGAAGAATAAAGATCCAAGCATTACAAATCAGGATGAGCAGAATAAAACAAGCCATTAAAAATGGTAATTGCTTGTATCTTTTTAAGGTTGACATTAATCTGACAATTCCAATGTTATTCTCTGTCAGGCAAGTAGAGTAATTAGATCTCATACCTGCCCCCTCAAACACAATGCATATCACAGTGCATATTAGATTCACTAACACTGGAATGGACTGATGTAGATTTTAGTGGGGATGGTGGGAAGAAAAAAATACTTGAAGAGATTAGGTCATAAATCACATATAGCATTAATTCAACTTGATGTTCCTTTGTTAGGGTGCAGTACAACTGTATCTTTATAGATGTATGTTATCTGATCTGTCAGCAAATTCAATTTCAAACTATATTTTAATGAAAGAGTCTTCAGATGTTGTTTTTCTTGTGTCTTGCTGTCCATAGTCACTCATCTCATTGTGACATGATCATGGTCAATGCCAGGAAGGCTGTGGACATTGTTTACCTGGATTTTGGTAAGGCCTTTGACACCGTCCCCCACAGCATTCTCCTGGAGAAGCTGGTGAATCATGGCATAGAAAAGTGTACTCTTCACTGGGTAGAAAACTGGCTGGGTGGCCATACAGACAGAGTTGTGATTAATCGGGTAAAATCCAGTTGCCAGCTACTCACCAGCGGTGTCCCTCAGGGCTCAGTTTTGGGGCCAGTCTTGTTTAATATTTTTATTGATGACCTAGATAAGGGGTCTAGAGAACAAGTCGTATGAAGAGAGGCTGAGGGAACTGGGCATGTTTAGTTTGGAGAAGAGGAAGCTGAGGGGAGACCTCATTGCCTTCTACAACTACCTGAAAGGGGGGTGTAGAGAGGTGGGTGTTGGCCTCTTCTCCCAAGGGAATAATGACAGGAGAAGAGGAAATGGTCTGAAGTTGGGGCAGGGGAGGTTTAGATTAGATATGAGGAAGAATTACTTTACTGAGAGGGGGATCGGGCACTGGAACAGCCTGCCCAGGGAGATGGTGGAGTCACCATCCCTGAAGGTATTTAAGAAACATGTAGACATGGCACTTCAGGGCAAGCTCTAGTTTCTCTAATGCCCAAGATTATTGGATTTTGTCTGTCTGTGGGTGGGTGTGGTGTGTGTGGTTTTTTGGGTTTTTTTTGTTTGTTTTTTTTTTGTGGTTGGACTCGATGATCTCAGAGGTCCCTTCCAACCATGAAGAGTCTGTGATTCTGTGGTATTGGGGGAGGAGAATGCATGATCCTGCAATTCAAGTTTTTAAATTAACCCAGTCAGCCTTATCCAGCACCATTGAGGCATTTTTGAGATTTTCAGAAGTTTTTTAAAGAAAAGACTGTTTGGGAGTCAGAGACAGAACAGGTCAAAAATAATCATTTCTCATGTAAATCCCTTTTCCTAAGTTCATTTTTATGAATGGCCCAAAGAGAAGGAGAAAAGAGATGACTTTCCAGTTGGTTGTTGGCCAAGCAGTTCGGAAAAGTTCTGGTTTCAAAAATGCTCATGGGGCAAGATATCCAGCTGGCAAGTTGCCTCATCAGGTAGTGTTACAGGGTAGGTGAAAGCCTGCGACTCCATTAGTTTCAGTTTAAATCCACATAGGTTTTATTTTAGGTCACCAGTGGATAACAACAAATAATCAGAACAGCAACTAGAATTTTTTGGAGGAAACTTGCAATTAAATTGAGTTTAATGAGCTTTTGGCAAAAAAGCAAAAAAAAAAAGGAGATCTCACACAATCTTCTGAAATTCACATATTGGAGCTTATAGGACGTACGAAGCACTGCAAACAATTATTAGCTAGTTTGGGAACACATCATGACTTCTGTGAGTCCTTGACAGAAAATGCATGTATCTTCCAATTTTTTTTTTTAACTTGAGACTTCCAGTCTAACTCATTGTTTTCCAGTTCATGACCCCTGTACAAGGAAAGGCAGTTTGTTCTGTTAGCTCTGCACCTTCTGCAAGACCACCTAAAATTTTAAGCTGCAAAAACTTACAGATGTATCAGAAGTCACTTTGTTTACCCAGATCTTTATCAGATACCTTCATACAGAGCTTCATCCTGTTTGTAGGTGAGTGTCTGAGCTCATATATGTGTATAGCTCAGGAATACCTTTCTTTCCTTTAAAAATCCAAACAGTTAAATTATGAGAGTTATATTTAAGGCTCTAATTTCCTGGAAGGATAGAATTTCTCTTTTGATGGCTGCCTAATTAGTATGCTTTAAAATTAGATGGCTTAAATTAATTGCAGCAAGATTTTCTTGAGAGAATTGGTCTAAAATGAAGTGCACTAAATAGTAAGGTTTCCAGGCGAATGCTGGAGGTGTTTCACCAAGCCCTTCACACATCTCTGTGACAGAAAGAGTGTAATGTATTATTTTCTTATTAATTTCCCATTTAAGAAAGTCTTATGAATAATAATACTGTGGAACAAAAATAGCTAAATATAGCAGGAGATATTTTTTCTCCTGGTGCTTTCTGTTGCTGCTAGCTACCAGATGCAAAAGAAAAGCTGTATGTATTTGGTTTTTTGGACAGTGCAAGGGGAAGTTAAGTTCTCCTCAGTTGCTGAAGGAGGTATTTTGGTCAATTCTGAGTGCTCAGAAATGATCCCTGGGAAGCAGGTTCATCCTTCCTGTAGAAGAAATCTCAGGGAGAAATGTGGTAATTCTGGACAGTGTCTACCATTAATGAAATATTTCCAGGAAGTAAATCAGACTTTAGGACTGAATCAAATGTCCTATGCAGATGCCTACCTTTTCACTGCTGATAAGAGAAGAAGCCTAGGTTATCCACATACTTCTGTTAGGTGCTGAAAGTGAAGTGAGGTGAGTCCAAGGCTCATATAAACCACAGATTGTGTTTCCCATGCCAAGGAGCACTTCAATCATTGGGAACTTGAGACCTCACTTTGTTCCTTCAAAGGCAGATGCTTTGAGAAAGGATATCCATCCTCCTCTGTTTCAGCATTTATCATACTGACTGTTGTATTAGAAATCAGCACAGCCCATTTTGAACAAGTTCCTTCCTGAACTTAGGAAAAGGGCTGCAGGGAATGCTGGACTGCGATGAAGAAACAGTGACCCAAGGGAAAAAAAATGAGGGGGCAGGTAAAGGCAGACCAAAAGCCTTGCTGAAATGAACGAAAAAAAAATATTAACAGACTCTTATACCGAGTGTCCAGTATACCCAGGGTTAGCCCTGTAGGCAGCTGCTCTATAAATAAAACATAACAATTAAAATGGGAATCTTGTGGTTTTTGAAGGCAGGTGAGCCAAAAAGGTTTTGTCTTCTGTCTGACTTGGCAGGAGTCACGTTGCGTTTATCTAGGACCCAGAGGTCACTCTTTGCATAGTTTGCAAGCTGCAGAGCTATTGAAAAGTTTTCCTAACCTTATCAGCAATTTTGTCTTTAAAGAAAACATTATGAGTATTAGCAGAGAAGCCAGTGTCTAACTTCTTCAGAAAAATACAAATTGGACTTTTAGTAATTCATTATCTGATTTATAATGCATGGTAAAAGGATAGGAACTCCAGGAAGATGCTGAGGCTTCCCAGCATCACAACCTTCATCTACTGTTGTTGGGAGTAATGAAGGATAATAAAACAAATCACACTGTAAATAATAAATAACCTCATCATTGTATATTTAAAAAGAGAAAGCATGAAAGGGCAGATTCCCAACAGCTGAAAAGCTTTAATAGCTCTTCTTAGCACTTGTGGCACCAGTTGTTGGATTCTATTGGAAGGAATCCAGTTAGTAGAGGTTCATTTATGGAAACAAGGGAAGGGAGGAGAGGATTCGGTGATGAATTTGTACTTTATGATATTTATATCTCCACCCTTCCCTGATTGTTGCACAAGATTTCATGCTGGAATTTCTAACCCCAGGTTTTTAAAGAGGTCTCCTTGCTTTAGAGTGAAAAAAGAGCATTTTCTTCCTAAAAGAAATGTAGAGAAGAATAAAGATAAGGAGGAAGCAGTTGACTTTTAGCTGTGTCCTAGGGAGGTTGAACCTCAGCAGATTGTACGATCTGTGAAATATGGTGGCATAAAAAAAATATTCCCTATAAAATAAGCTGTTGCAATTGGCAAAATAAGTGGGGAACAAAACCCAAAGGAACATGGGGAAAAGCAAAGCTTTGGCCCCTGCCTAGCAAACAAAAATGTCACAGTTGGTCTGCTGATAGCATAGTAGGTAGAAAGAGGGGAGGGGAGGAGAGGAGAGGAGAGGAGAGGAGAGGAGAGGAGAGGAGAGTTTGTCAAAAGAAAATAATAATGAGTAAGGTAATAAAACATTGAGTTGATGAGGGACAGTGATTCATAGCATGCGGGAACCTCACGGGAATACAAGGGCACAGCAGAAGGAAAATTGCAAGCAAACAGGGAGAATAAGAAGAAATAGAAAAGTATTTAATAATAGTTAGAAATATTTTTGCAGCTGGAGCACAAAACCAGGCTCTCAACTACTTGTTACCATGGGAGATCTGCCTTTTTTCACAGGAAAGCGTTTATTCTCTAGGTACTTTTTGCAGAAGTTGGTAGAGTATGGAAGTGTACTTCCAAAGCTAAATTGCACCAGAACATTTTTAGGGGATAAAATGACTCTACCATTCACTTCCTGCCCCCCTTTCACTTTCTGTCAGCACAGTTGTGATTTTAAATTAACTGCCATGCTTTGTTCCACTGGGGCTTCCCTTCATTGGGTGGGTGCATGACGTATTTTACAGAAAGACCTGAGAATTCTTGAGCCTACCAAGAGAGTTTGGAGCGCTGTATAGATGAAACCTTCAGAATACATAACCCACACACCACTTTCCTAGTTGCGAACACATCCTCCTCAGTGGGTTTAGCAACCTTTGTGTATTTATCTGGCATGACCAGGCTTGTGGTTCCAGAGTATTCTGGATTTTTTGGCTGGGGTAGAATTAACTTTGTAGTAGCTAGTATGGGGCTGGTTTGGATTTGTGCTGGAAATGGTGTTAAACATACAGGGATGTTTCAGCTATTGCTGAGCAGCAGTTACACAGAGTCAAGGCCTTTTCAGCTCCCCACACCACTCCACATGTGAGTAGGCTGAGGGGTGCACAAAAGGATGGGAGGAGACACAGCTGGGACAGCGGGACAGCTGACCCCAAATGACCAAAGGAACATTCCATATGACATTATGCTCAGCATGTAAAGATAGAGAAAGAAGAAGGAAGTGGGGAGACCTTCAGAGTGATGGTGCTTGTCTTCCCAAGTAACAATTAAGTGTAATAGAGCCTGCCTGCTGATGGGAAATAGAGAACGAATTCCTCCTTTTGCTTTGCTTGCATGCATGGCTTTTGTTTTACCTATTAAATTGTCTTTATCTCAACCCATTAATTTTCTCACTTTTACCCTTCTGGTACTCTCCTCCATCCCACTGGGGGAGGGTGAGTGAGTAGCTGTGTGGTGCTTAGTTGCTGGCTGGAGTTAAACCTCAACTCAGAGCTTGCTCCCAAACCTGATGGAGATCTAGGGATATGTCCTGATGAAGACATCCTGAAATATAAGGCCCTGACAGGTAACCTCAGTAAATTTTGTGGTGCCAGTTTAAAATGTCACTGCCGCCAGCTGCCTTTTGTGCTACTTTAACAGGGATAACCCCACCCCAGCAGAGACAGAAGGAGAAGCATGCAGCTATTTCACCCTCCCATACTCTTTTAACCCATTGCCTGGGTTTGAGGTGGAACAGAGCTAACTTCTTACTTGCCATGGAGACCAGCTTCAGGGCAGGGAAGACTGCACTGGGGAATGTGGTGCTTAGTTGCTGGCTGGAGTTAAACCTCAACTCAGAGCTTGCTCCCAAACCTGATGGAGATCTAGGGATATGTCCTGATGAAGACATCCTGAAATATAAGGCCCTGACAGGTAACCTCAGTAAATTTTGTGGTGCCAGTTTAAAATGTCACTGCCGCCAGCTGCCTTTTGTGCTACTTTAACAGGGATAACCCCACCCCAGCAGAGACAGAAGGAGAAGCATGCAGCTATTTCACCCTCCCATACTCTTTTAACCCATTGCCTGGGTTTGAGGTGGAACAGAGCTAACTTCTTACTTGCCATGGAGACCAGCTTCAGGGCAGGGAAGACTGCACTGGGGAATGAATCTGTAGCAAAAAGGGCCAACGAGAAGCTCTTTGGGGGCTTTTTGAAGCTGAGACAAGCCCTTTGCTTGACCTGGGGCTGTTAGCTGGTGGGCAGTGCTGCTGAGGGTGACTGGCGGAGCTGCCATCACCCCGGTTGATGCGCCTCCAGGTGATAAGTAGCCTGAGGGAGCCCAAAGGGAGCACGCCATGCTGGGAGTGTGCCTCAGCAGGTGCAGCCGCTGCATTCTGTGCAGCCAGGCCCTGTGCCTCTACTCGAGTACAAGGTAAGTTCAGTCAGTCTGGGGGGCCCAGCTATGGTTTTGACCCAGTCGAAAGCTGCTTTTAGGAAAGCTGTGGGCACCCAGATGGAGGCCCCATGCAAACATGTGGGCATCCAGGCCTCTGGCTGCAGGGAGTGTCGGAGCCTGGCACTGGCAGTGGCGGGCAGTGGGAACAACACCTGTGTCAGATGTGAACAGGTGAATGATCTGCTTAACCTCATGATGGGCATCCAGGCCTCTGGCTGCAGGGAGTGTCGGAGCCTGGCACTGGCAGTGGCGGGCAGTGGGAACAACACCTGTGTCAGATGTGAACAGGTGAATGATCTGCTTAACCTCATGACCCAGCTGAAGGATGAAGTGGAGAGGCTGAGGAGCATCGGGGAGTGCGAGAGAGAAAGTAATAGAGGAGTAGGGGAACAGGTTGAGCCTCCATGTAAATTGGAGGACCCCCTCCCCTCTTGTCCCCAAGCAATAGGAGGAGATCTCAGAGAAGAGGGGGAATGGAAAGAGGTCCCTGCTCAGGGCAGCAGGCGAGTCCCCTCCCGGGCCCTCCCAGCTCCCCAGTTACCCCTGCAGAACAAATATGGGGTCCTGCAGGAGAAACTGGCTGATGGAGAGGCGGATGGCACGCCAAGACTAGAAAAGTTAGGAAATACACGTCACTATAGATGCAACATCACTACTAGCACCAAAAGGAAAAGGAGAAGGGTCCTTGCTGTGGGTGACTCTCTGCTGAGGGGGGCCCTAATATGCCGCCCTGACCCTCTTCATAGGGAAGTCTGCTGCCTCCCTAGGGCATGGGTCAGGGATGTGATGGACAAACTTCCAGAACTAATAAACCCATCTGATTATTACCCCCTGTTAGTATTTCAGGTGGGTAGTGATGAAATGGGTAGGAGAAGGCCAAAATCAACTAAAAGAGACTTCAGAGCCTTTGGACGGCTGCTCAAGGGAACAGGAACGCAGGTTGTATTCTTGTCTATCCCTCCAGTAGCAACTGTGAATAAGGAAATTGACAGGAAGAGGCAGCATATCAACTTGTGGCTCCATGACTGGTGTTATCATAAGGGCTTTGGATTTTTTGAGCATAGGCGGCTATACGATACACCTGATCTGCCAGTGCCAGGCCGAATACAACTGTCCCAGAGCGGGGAAAGAATTTTGGGGCAGGAGTTAGCTGGGCTCATTGAAGATCTCTAAACTAGATATGAGGGGGGGAGGGGCCTCTACAGATGAGCCAAAGGATAGCCTCCAGCCTGCCATTTTTCTTGAGGCGAGAGATGATGATAATATCTCAGACTATGTTAATGTCTCTGAAATGGGAGATGGTAATAAGTCAGCAACCACAGAAGGACCTAAGCATGGTCAGGAGGGGACGGGGACTCGGCCCCCCACAAAAGTGGCAGGACAACTAGTCCAGCTTAAGTGCTTCTACACAAATGCACACAGCATGGGCAACAAACAGGAAGAGCTGGAGGCCATTGTACAGCAGGAAAACTATGATATTGTTGTCATCACAGAAACATGGTGGGAAGACCTACACAACTGGAGTGTTGTTATCAATGGCTACCAACTCTTCAGAAGGGATAGACAATGAAGGAGAGGTGGTGGGTTGGCCCTCTATGTTAGAAACACATTTGAGTGCATAGAACTTAATAATGGAAGTGACAAGCTAGAGTGTTTATGGGTTGGAATCAAGGGGAAGGCCAACAAGGCAGATATCATGGTGGGAGTTCATTACAGACCCCCAAACCAGGATGTAGAAATTGATGAAATATTCTATCAGCAACTGGCAGAGCTCTCACAATAACTTGCCCTTGTCCTTGTGGGGGACTTCAACTTCCCAGATATCTGCTGGAAATACAACACAGCAGAGAGGGAACAGTCCCAGAGGTTCCTAGAGTGTGTGAAAGAGAGCTTCCTAACACAGCTGGTGAGCAAACCAACCAGGGAAAGTGCCCTACTAGACCTGTTGCTTGTTAACAAAGAAGGTCTTGTGGGGGGCATAAAGGTTGAAGGTCGTCTCAGGCAGAGTGATCACGAAATCACAGAGTTTTCAGTTCTTGCAGAAACAAGTCAGAGAGCCAGCAGAATGGCCACCTTGGACTTCCATAAGGCAGACTTTGGCCTGTTTAGGAGAATGGTTGAGAGCGTCCCTTGGGAGTCAGTCCTGAAGGGCAAAGGTGCCCAGGAAGCCTGAACATACTTCAAGGAAGAACTCTCAAAATAACAGGATAAAGCCATCCCCAGGTCCCGTAAAATGAACCAACAGAGAAGGCGGCCAGCCTGGCTAAATAGAGAGTTTTGGCTGGACCTCAGGGAGAAGAGGAAGGTCTACAGTCTCTGGAAAACGGGGTCGGCTACTTACGAACAATATCAAGGTGTAGCAAAGGTATGCTGTAGAAAAATTAGAAGGGCAAAAGTCCAAGCAGAACTTAACTTGGCAATAACAGTTAAAGATAAAAAGAAGAGCTTTTTTCAATGTATCAATAAAAAAAGGAAGGCTAGGGAAAATGTAGGCCTGCTAATGAATGAGGCGGGTGCCTTGGTGGTGGAAGACACAGAGAAGGCAGAGTTGCTGAATGCCTTCTTTGCTTTGGTCTTCACTGCCAAAGCTGGCCCTCATGAATCCCAGACCCTGGAGACAAAGGAGAGGGTATGGAGAGCGGAAGACTCCCCCTCTGCTGGGAAGGACTGGGTTAGAGACCACTTGGCCAAACTAGACATCCACAAGCCCATGGGCCCTGATAGGATGCACCCACGAATGCTGAGAGAACTGGTGGATGTTATTGCTAAGCCACTCTTTATCATTTTTGAGATATCTTGGAGAACAGGAGAAATGCCTGAGGACTGGAGGAAGGCAAATATCATTCCAGTCTACAAAAAGGGCAAGAAGGAGGACCCAGGGAACTACAGGTCAATTAGTCTCACCTCTGCCCCAGGGAAAGTAATGGAGCGGCTCGTGCTGGACGATATCTCCAAGCACATTGAAGATCAAGAAGTTACCGGTATTAGTCAACACGGATTTACCAAGGGTAAATCATGCTTGACCAATCTGATAGCCTTCTATGATGTTGTAACTGGTTGGCTAGATGAAGGGAGAGCAGCAGATGTCATCTACCTTGACTTCAGCAAGGCTTTTGACACAGTCTCCCATAACATCCTCATTAGAAAATTAAGGCAGTGTGGGACAGATGAGGGGGCAGTGAGGTGGATTGAGTCCTGGTTGTCTGACAGGACTCAGAGGGTTCTAATTAATGGAGTGGGGTCAAGTTGGAGGCCTGTGACTAGTGGTGTCCCTCAGGGGTCAATACTCAGCCCAGTCTTGTTCAACATATTCAGCAATGACCTGGACGAGGGGACAGAGTGTATCCTCAGCAAGTTTGCTGATGATACCAAATTTGGAGGGCTGGCTGACACCCCAGAGGGCTGTGCCACTATCCAGTGTGACCTGAACAGGCTGGAGAGCTGGGCAGAGAAGAACATAATGAGGTTCAACAAGGACAAATGTAGGTTCCTGCACCTGAGGAGGAAGAACCCCAGGCACCAATACAAGTTAGGGATGGATCTTCTGGGAAGTACTACTGAGGAAAAGGATCTGGGAGGCCTGGTAGATAGCACACTTTCCATGCTCCAGCAATGTGCCCTTGTTGCCAATAGGGCCAATGGAATCCTGGGCTGATAGGAAAGAGTGTGGCCAGTAGGTCGAGGGAGGTCATTCTCCCTTTCTACTCTGCACTGGTGAGGCCACAGCTGGAATACTGCATCCAGTTCTGGGCCTCCCAGTTCAAGAGGGACAGGGAACTACTGGAGAAAGTCCAGCGTAGGGCAACAAAGATGATTAAGGGATTGGAGCACCTCTCTTATGAGGAGAGGCTCAAGGAGCTGGGACTCTTTAGCCTAGACAAGCGGAGACTGAGGGGAGACCTTATTTATGTTTATAAGTATTTAAAGGGTGGGTTGAAGGATGTTGGAGCCGGACTCTTTTCAGTGGTTTCCAGAGATAGGACAAGGGGCAACGGGCAGAGGCTGGAACATAGAAAGTTCCACTCAAATATGAGGAAGAACTTCTTTACAGTGGGGGTGACGGAGCACTGGAACAGGCTGCCCAGGGAGGTCGTGGAGTCCCCTTCACTGGAGATCTTGAAGACCTGCCTTGATGCAGTCCTGATTAATGTGCTCTAGGCGTTCCTGCTTTAGCAGAGGAGTTGGATGATCTCTAGAGGTCCCTTCCAGCTCCATCAATTCCGTGATTCCGTGATTCTGTTCAGTGAGAGACGTTCTTGCTCTTGTTGCTGTGGCAATCAGGGCTAACTGACTTGTTTGTTTATCCTGTGCAGGCTTTGCAGCTGTGGTGACCCAAACTGACCAATAGGGTATTCTGTCCCATCTGCTATGCACAGTATGAAAGCTGAGGGATGAAAGGAGTCAGCCTGGCTCTTCTCCAATGGCTTCTTCCTCAAAGGCTCTCTTTCTTCAATGACTGATATCTGAGGGAGAACCTGCTAGTTTGTCTACCTTTGATACGGATTTGAGTGTTCTTGAAGGTAGATCCAGAATCCAGTTCCCATCTGTCAAGGAGTCCAGTCTGCAACTGTCGGTGACATCTCTCTGAGAGGATGATCTCTAGAGGTCCCTTCCAGCTCCATCAATTCCGTGATTCCGTGATTCTGTTCAGTGAGAGACGTTCTTGCTCTTGTTGCTGTGGCAATCAGGGCTAACTGACTTGTTTGTTTATCCTGTGCAGGCTTTGCAGCTGTGGTGACCCAAACTGACCAATAGGGTATTCTGTCCCATCTGCTATGCACAGTATGAAAGCTGAGGGATGAAAGGAGTCAGCCTGGCTCTTCTCCAATGGCTTCTTCCTCAAAGGCTCTCTTTCTTCAATGACTGATATCTGAGGGAGAACCTGCTAGTTTGTCTACCTTTGATACGGATTTGAGTGTTCTTGAAGGTAGATCCAGAATCCAGTTCCCATCTGTCAAGGAGTCCAGTCTGCAACTGTCGGTGACATCTCTCTGAGAGCTTGAGTTTTTTATATATTTGTATAGAGTGTATCTATTTCATTATCTCCTTTTTTATTTTATCATTAATATTTCAGTACAGAAGTTTAGGTTTTTTTATAAATGTGTAACTCTCTTTATCTCTCTCTTCTCCATCTTCTTGGAGTGAGAGGTGGGGGAGGGTATCTGTCATCTTGTCATTGGCCAACCCATCCCAAACTGAAACACCTATTAATCAGAAAAAGCCTGTTCAAAGTATGGTGCAGGATAGAAAAGTCAATAAGGTCCGTTCATATTCTGAGCCAAGACTCTGCTATACAGCAGGAACCCTCTACAAGGATTACTATTTTCATAATAGCAGTAGTTTAATCAGTACAAAAAGATTCTTTGCAGGTTTTGCCTAGATTACCACAGCACCTTCCTTTTAGGAAAGTCAGCATCAGAGTTTTGATTGCATTGCCAGATTTAAAAGTAAATATTATCAAGTAGATTTATAAAGTTATTTTAAAATCCAGCAGTCCTCTACTTCAAGTGAAATCCTTGTGAGTGATATGCCATACCTTTAAAAGTATGGGTCATTACTCCCAAACAGCATTTCTCTTGCCTTGGATTCAAAATACCCTTAAGGAATGAGTGAAACATTTTCACTCTATTTGCAGTCTCCTGCCCCCACCTTCCCTACCTCAGGAAACTCAAGGGACCAGTGAAGTGGTCATTATTTTTTCATGATACCTTCCTTATTGCCTAATTAGCAGTACTAGTAAGAAGTGGTTCTGTACTTCACTGAAGGAAATAATATGTCAGTTCCTGTTTAATTACTACTGCCACACATGGCATTACAAGATTTGCCTCCCTGGAATAGAAAAGGACCAAATGTAAGATTCTCTTTGGGCTCTATTTATTAGCCTTGGTTCAGCAACATCTCAGAGGGAAATGGACTCATCACTCAACTGGCTTATCAACTCTGTGCTGAAGTTTGCAGAAGACAGTGTAAACCGTTGCATAGCAATGACAATTGTTATTTCCAAATAGAGATCAATATTATGCATGTTACGTGTCATCACTTACATGGAACAGCTTTCTGTTGTTTTGCAGCTGATATAAAGTGCTATACTTCTCTTCCACTGACTATTCAAGAAGACAGGTCTTTGACAAAATATATGTAGATAGCTAACCAGGATTGTCTTCAACCAAATCTGCTTTCAGACCTGGAAAAGGCTGGTGTTCTTCCTTGTTCCAGCCATTTTTGGGAGAAAGCTGATAAGGTGTGAGTGCTCTGTGGTAGCAAAATGCCATGGACAACTGGCTGAGAGTCTGGATATCAAAGGTGGAATTCAGCTGTGGACTTGCATACCTGAATGTCAGGGTCTAGATCCCCATCACAGTCACCAGAAACCTCGTCAATACACTCTGTGGTGCCCTAAGAGCTGCCCACCCCACCCGAAGGCAGACAAATATATCCAGTCAGTTAAATAGCTCTTGAGACTCTAGGGACTGGATGGGGTGTCTGCATTGATTTGAGCATGATCTTTGGTATCAAACTCACATGTAGACATCAGGTCATTAAGGTCTACTTTTAGTCGACTAACTATATGAGCTAATTTCTGCCCTAATTACTATTTATGTCCTCTCTCAGTAATCTTACCAAAACTGTTTGTGTTCCTGGTACCCATCGAATAGTACGGGAAGAAATTCAAAGATCTCTGCATATATATATATATATACACACCATATATATTTGAATGAACAGATTATCTAGCTTTGCTCATGGCCTTCCTCTTTTGAAAAAGAGTTAAATTACCCTGATCACTACATAAATCTTGGGTTATAAATCAGGCTCTGGAACAAAGTATTTTATACCTAAGACCCTATGTAAAATACTTGGGAAAAAGCCAAAGCATACTTAGAGGATTGACACATTCATCTTCGTGAATCTAAAGGCCACATTCAAGCTGTGGATTTGTGCAGAAGTTTAGTCAATCTCAGTGCCTAAGTGGGATCCAACAAACTGTTATATTGCCTCAACTCACAGAACAAAAAGGGTATTTCTATACTATTTAATCTGCCAAGGTATATTCCCTATTAGCCAAGGTAATGGTATACACTATCAGTATGCAATTTTCCACTGTGATTATAAAACTTACCACATTTGTACCCCAAACTAAGCAGTTTTCTGTTGTGCTTTATTAACATTGTGTATTTTAATGGCTGGTTCTGCTAATAAGATTTGGAAGTTTTATATTAAGGGCACACAGAACAGAAGTCATTAACTAGAAGAAGGGTTTTTTCTGACATATTCATAAAATTACATGCTAATAAAATAGGCATATGATTTCACTAGCTGCTAATACAAATTGATTTTCATATTAATGATTCCAGAGTTTTATTCTGGGAACAAAAGTTAAGAGTCAGAGTATCCATACTGAGAAGAAAGCACAAATCATTGGTGTTCCTACTCAAAGACAGGAGTGAAAAAGGGCAGGGGTCCATGATGGTGACTTTACCTTGAGACATATTCATCCACTTTCCTACATTTTACACTTTGTTCAATCAATATCCCCTCATGCAAGGAGGCAAAGCTGAAATTCTGCTCACAGCTTGTGGCCATTAGCCTCACAAGTGCTTTCCTGAAGGAGTGACAGAGATAATACTGATGTGATAGCCTCTTCCTTAAAGATGTGATAGCCTTCCTTCCTTCTAACCGACCTGCTAAGCGGCTTCATGATGTGTCAGTTACATGACTTATTTCATTGTTTATTGTTGGAAACTGGTCATGTTGGAATAAGTTTCTAAAGCATTATCACAATTCAATACTGGTATAAATCCTTTCATGTAGATGTAGTAGGTACTTGAATAATTTCTGACAAGGGAAAAATGTTCTGAGGGAATGTGCTGGATTTGTCAATAATTTTGACAAAAGTTTATTTAAGTATATGATTTCACAAAAGAATTTTAAAGTTAAGAATGTATCAAATCACATAGGCCTCAAATTTATACGTTTTGTTCATGTTTAGAAGTTTTTAGGCAATACTAACTATACAAATGACCTCCAAGCTTTTCAGCTTCTGAAAAGAAAATATTTCAAATAATTCATAAGATACATTCTGATACATTCTTTATCAATTCACTAGTCAAAATTAGATCTTTTAGTGCAAGACTACATCATACCAGACATCTGAGATGCCTAAATTAGGTGTGCATCTAACTGCTCTGTCTCTGTAGTCAATGGAGAAATATGGGCACCATAGAAGAGTGTTTCAAATTATAGGGCACCTGTTTGGGAAGTGGGTCCAGATGTTGACACGAGTTAAAAATTATGACAGATGAATCTATGTGAGTATATTGTAGGCTATGGCATTCTGCTCTGTGTCTAGCCAAAACATCTAGTTATCTTTAAAGATGCATCAGAGCTTACAACCAGTCTTCCCCTGATAGACACTATTTATAAACACATATTTCCCCAAACTTCCATTTGGACTAGACAGTAAGCATTACAGCCAAAGATAAGTACCATCAAGTGTATTCACCTGAAAATATGATAAATGGTTCCTTTTGCTGTCATTAAAAGCTTTTAACTCGAAGTCACTTCCTTTCTGGTCATTGTTAGAGGAAGTTGGACTGAATGACCTTGATGGCTCTTCTGTGCCTATGAATGATCTTTTCATTTGGAGTTGGAGACTCTTGGACTGTCCTCCCCTTAACACTGGTCTATAGGATGATTAGGGAAGGGATGACATCATGGTTTATGGGACAGAATTCAGGAAGCTTAGGAACAGACTATATCGAGGGTATGTAGGAAGTATTGGTTTACATGTTTTCTCTGTCTGAGACCTATCTTCCCCACATGTAGCAAAAAGCCGAAATACACATCCTTTTCTTAGTTTTCCCCTGTTTTGTCTGTTTGGCTTTGATTGCTTTTAGGAACAAGCTTTGTTTTTTTACTATGTGGCTCAAAAATCAGTAGGATCCTTAGACACAAAAAACAATAGCATGTTTTAAAACTATAATAATATATATACACATATAAAAAAAAATACTATTATATATTATAATTATATATATATTAAAAAAACAGAAACAGCCTGTGAAATATAGACACAGGCTGTTAAGAGTTTGGTAAGGAAAGGTCTCCACTGCAACCTGAAGATACTATTTTATCAGTTTTTTATCTTTTTGTGGTTCTGTGAAGTATCTCTTAGTGCCCTGAAAACTGTGCACACAAGTAGTCCACTATTCCCTTGAATCTACTTCCATCTGTTGGCAAAAGTAGAGATTGCACTTGGGAAAACTGAAATCTCAACACAAATATTTGGTTTAGGTTTCCTGAGAAAATAGACAAAGAGTAGAAATCCCGAACACCTGGCATGTTTCAGATTTTTCTCATGATCTGTTAAATGTCTTTATGGTAAACTCTTAAACCTTTTAAAATTCTTTATTTAACTATGAAAACAAAACAAGGAAACTATCATACACACTCCCCATGCATAAAGAAGGTCTTGCTCAATTAAAAGTTGCCTTTTTTTCCCCCTAAGTACATCCACTCGCCTAATAAAAAGCTATTATCCCCTTCCAAAATCCTCACTCCTCTTATTTCTTCAAACCACCACAGCTGTACAGCAATCCTGCTGTAAGCTGTTGTACAGCTGTTATACAACATTCCTGTCTGCTGGCTCAGAGTTGTAGGAAAAAGCTTCCATTAAAACAAACATACCTTATTTATAGGTTTATGGATATTCCTGTATCAAACTACACTGTATATTTTTCATATTTTTATGCCAGTCAAACAAAAAAGAAATTTTACTTTACATTAAACACTTGCAGTGATTAACATGGTCTTATGAAGCAAACTAAATAATAATTGATAATCCTGCTGTTGGCATCAGAAACTTCTGAGTCTGGTACAGTTTCAGTTTGTCTTATAATTTTAAAGCTGTCTTCTTAAGAAAAACATCATGTCATGCACAGTTGTTACATACCACACAGAAACAGTAGTGTTTGAGGCTTGAATGAAAGTCCAGATTTTTCACTGCAATGCTATTTACACTTACAGAGATGACACACACTCTCCAGGAGCCCAGGTCAGACCTCAGACTCTTCATTTCTCCTTTATCAGTTTCAGTGCTGCTTTTGATGCTGGCAGTTATATTCTCCCTGAGTTTTGC
This sequence comes from Calidris pugnax, assembly GCF_001431845.1. Taxonomy (NCBI): domain Eukaryota; kingdom Metazoa; phylum Chordata; class Aves; order Charadriiformes; family Scolopacidae; genus Calidris; species Calidris pugnax. Next base: position 4,341,424 of record NW_015090911.1, on the reverse strand, counting down.
CATCCCTTGCCTTACTGTGATGCCTTCCTTGTCTGTTTTGTCTCTAATTTTTTCTGTTGATACTCTCCCTCATTCTCCATAAATCTCCCCTGAGTCTGTATGGAAATATCTCGTCTTTTTAGCTTTTACATCTTGTATGTGATATCATAGCCTATCATGATTTTTATGGGAATAACTTTGCCAAAAATTCTGTTTTTCCCATTCTGAGTCTGTTTACATGTAGGATATTTACTCTTCTGTTTGATTTCAGCATAAATACAACATGTTGTACACACTGACCTTCTTCAAGCTTCTCCTCACCTATCTTCATCCTCAGTAACCACACACAACACCAAGGGACGTCATCCAAAGCACACAAGACTTGCAGGGCCCTGGGCAAATGTCAAATGATCTCTTCATCTGTCACGGGGCTACAGGTATAGATACATTTTCATTTAGCAGGGTTCTTTACTTTCTATGATCTCATTTACTTTCTGGGCTGTTGAACCTTGAACACTTCGTCAATTACATTACCTGGTTTTGGTCCTCCACTGTTGTAGATATAAGCAAACCATTCTCAAAATACTGTAGTTTCCTTGTCTGCAGTATTTCAGAGATAAACACTATCTTCTCATTCTCAATATTGCTAAAGTTCTCTTGCCCCCATTTTCTTTACAAATATCTTCCCTGCCTGATACTTTAAGTGTTTGTGTATTTTGTAGTGCTCAGTTCCTCACTGATACTGGGACTATGTGAAGGGATAGTAAGGTCATCTATGCCTTACAGAGTTTATAATTCAAGTGGGGAAAAGGAAACAAAAACAGGTTAGATTACTTCACCAAGATTGCAAACAGAGAGAGAGAAAGACACTACTTTTTAATGATTTTAATAATCATAGTGGTTTTGAATCCCTGCCCTGCCATACTGAGTTTCAAACATTTCAAGATCTACTCGATATTTGTTGCTTGAAGATAAGTCTTCTTGCCAGGGCTGGGTGGAACAGTACAGGAAGATTTGTTCACAGGGGAGCTAGCAGTTACTGCTCTTAGATGTCTACCCCAGTTTATGGAGTCTGATTCTTTACCTATCCATTACATGATACTATGGAAGAACAATACTCCATTCTGCTTTTTCCTTTAAATGCAACAAAGAAGATAGCCTCAGAACTGGATGTATGCCTTTGACTAGTGCTGCAAACTTTTTGTCGAATTTCATCAAGTCCTAAGACATATTGCACTTCCCATGAAAAAAAATCAAAATTAATTGCCGTCCAATTTAAGAGACATGAAATATGGTTATTTCAAAACACAGCACATGAAATGTTGTGTCATTAGATTTGCGGATAAACTGTGATTCAGAAAACAAGCAAATAAAAAAGCTTTGGTGTATTTCCAAATTGTCTTGGAAAGATAAGACCAGTGATCTCTGCATCACATGTCGAATTATTTTCCCTACTGCATTATTATGTGATTATTATTTAGAGATGACTGATTTTTGTCCAGTAATGCTAATTATTTTGCTCTTTTGGAGAAGAGCAAAAGAGTGATTCTGTGAAGAAAATGTATTAAAAACTGTATGTTAAAAACTATATTAAAAACTGAGAACTGTTGCTTCTATTTTTTGTTTTCCTAAGATAAAGGAGCATCTTAAAAAACTATAGGGTTTTTTTTTTTGGTAGGTGTCTGAGATTGCATCTGTTCTAATTGCGATTTAATTGCTACTGATGACTGCCAGCTGTCCAATGTGAAAGAAAACTATAAGCAGGTCTGCCAGAAGAAAAGAAAGTTCTATTCTACGAAATGGTGAGATTCAAGTTTACAGAATTTACTTTAGCTCTTCACCAAAGAGGGCAGATATCTCATGCCTACCTGAACTTGTTCAGTTCCCTCTGTTCGGAAGCTGTGACTTAAATCTCAATCGTTTTCATTCATAAGAATGCTTTGAGGAATTTTGTTGCAAAGATAACATTTGATCTTGACAAAACTGGCTTTCCGTTGATGAATGTATTGGGACTTCTATTGACACTGTATGAATTAATACAGCTGAAATTAACTGGCATTGCCAATATTCATAACATCAGGGGATTCACTAGAAAATTATTGCTGTATTCTGACCTTTGGGAAGATTTGAGGAGGCCAGGGTCCAACCACAGGATAAAACTCAGTAGGAGAAGACTGAAGCTGTGTGGACTGTGATAACACTATTATTTCCAAAGTTTTCAATCTCTTCAACTGGAACTCTTAGATATTTCAGGTTAAATGGTTTATAAATGCCCAGTGGCAAAGTGGTCCAAACCTTAATCCGTCTTTCAAACCCACAGCAAGTGAATAGGGCTGATAGCTAGCACACAGGAGACAACAGCTCTAAAACATTTGGTTTTTATCTCAGGCTCTTTTTATTTCCCAAAGTTGTATGTTCTCAATATGTTTTACCCTATGTATGTAAGCTTTACAGACAAAATATAACCTCCCGTGTCTATCTGCTTACATTCCTGGTCCAAATTATTAGCAGACCTTACAACCAGAGAAGTAATGTTGTTAAACAGACCCAGATGGAGTCCTCTCAGAGTCAAAAGTTTATAGACATAGAGAGTTGTTATTTATCATATCTATGCAATGGTTTAAAGAAGGCAGGGGAACATAGGTAATCAAAAGATAAGAGGAATAAAGAGTTCAGTCTGACCTCTGTGCAACTTACTATTGAAGACACATTATGAGGAAAAAGGAGAGGCCATGAATTACAAAGAGAAGTTGGTACTACTGGTGTATCATAAATGGAAAGAGTGAACACATGATTCTGGTTTATGCAAAAACATCCCCAAACCCTAGCTCAATCCCTTGTGCAATCTCTAAATCAGACCCAGCTTTCACCCTTCATACCCGAGAACTCATTCTCTCTGTTTTTTTTTTCATTTTCCCTCAACACAACAGAAGCTTGCAGGTAGTCTTTTTTTTGGTGTACCTTCTACCAGGGCCACTGTTATTACCATCTTGATAAGGGGGCCCTCTCAACTAAAAATTTTAGCAGACTGAAGATTAGGACAGTTCCGTGGCGGTGATGGACACAGAATCTAGCTTCAAGGAGAGCCTCTGGCTTCTGGATCACAGCAGTCCTTCCAACTTTCTTTGAGATTGTGATAATGGAAAACCAATATTTTTAACTTTGATCTGAATGTTGATTTGATCCCTTCACCTGCATCAATTTTTCAACTAAGGTCTAGGATAACTTATTCCCATATTCCCTAAACCTTTAAATGGAAATATTCCACATACCTAAGTTTCTCATGTTTCTCTGTATTAAGAGTTTCTCTGAAGATCCAAAACTTCTTGCTTATCTGTTGTGACGATCCCTCAGTAAAAAGAGGGCCAAGACGTGTGGAGGTCTTCTTAGGTTATTTATTCTTGGATGTTACTGATGGATCACAGCTTTTATCACAGACAAATGTATTTTGGTTTCCCCTTCAGCAACTTAACTCAGAGGTTACTAAGCTCACCTATATCCTTGTGCAGATCCCGTCATGAGGCTTTCAGCATCACTTACTCTTTCTCTATTAATTTCTGCAGAACATTCCATCATTCTTTCTCTCCCTTCACCATCTTTCCTTACTGGGAGCTCCTAAGCTGGTTTGTGCTAGTGAGAGCTCCTGTTCTTCATGACAAGAATGCTGCAGCAAAGGTCATAGTTTTCCCACTCATTAATGGTGTGTGTCTACACATACATACACTCCACAAAGCAGCCAAATAAAGAAACTGAAAAATAAAAATACTACTTTTATACAAGTATTGCCTTTATATAGTACTTCTACATAGTATTTATTTTTGTATAAGTATTTACTTCTTAGAATGTTATTTCCTGCTGAAATAGTTCTTTTTCTCCACTTCTCTTTTTCATGCCTTCTGAACTTTTTTTTCATCTTTTCTTACTCCAGAAAAAAAAAAAAAAAACAGCTAAATGTCTGAAAGCCAGAAAAAAAAAAAGCAAGAACAAAAAATGTAATGGTGTTCTGAGTTAAAATTTATTTATTGTTCTTATTTGAATATCACTGTTATTTCAATCAGCTGTTTGAAATACAGTCATATAAAGGAAAAGTGGAAAACTCCTTCCATGTCTCATTGAATTACATTTATTTCTTTGTGGTTTAAACTGCTAAATTCCTTTCTCTCTGCTCCCAAAGAATTTTACTGATGATCCAATGAAAATGATTTTAAGCATGTTAAAGAGCTAAGATCATACTTTGCTACGAAAGCAGAAACAGGCACACACACAGTAAATGTGGGAATTACCAGACACTTTCATTTCAAATGGGAGTGGCCTTTTCATTCCCACCATTTTACCCCACATAACATGCCTGGAGTTGATGTCAAACCCCATTTCATGTCACTCCATAAATTCAGAAGGGCTTTGAAGAGTTGATTCCCTCCTGCTACACAGAATGAAGAGCAGTGGGTTGAAGAGAGGGTTACAAGTCTCTGTTAGTCCTTACTTTTGACAGAAAGTTCAAGAAGTTCATAAAATATTTGAGTAAAGAAATATATGAATAAATTATCAGAAAAAAGTCCTCCAAACCCATCTATTTTTAAGCAGTCATAGGCCACAGAGGACCACAGAGAGTTTCCACCCAGCATAGTGGTCTCTCTTTTGGGACCTCCTTGGAGAATTTCACCTGCAGCTCCAGCAGACACAATGTATTGAGGCTATGGAAAATCAGAGTTCATAGAATCATAGAATCGTCTAGGTTGGAAGGCACCTTTAAGATCATCTAGTCCAACAATCAAAAACAACAATCCATCACTAAACCATGTTACTGAGCACTATGTTTACGGTTTTTACTGGTGATGAGGACAGTATGGAATCTGTGTGAAAAATGATGCTGAAGCTGCAAAGCTATATAGACTGTTCAACACTTTTTGCTCATGTTAACACCACTCTCTTGTGCAACAGATTGCCTTTCTCCAATCAGCCTGTAACTTTGACCACCATGAGGAAAGGACAACCATAAACCTGGTACTGGTTATTTTCTGCAAGTTTAAAGCTGTGACCAATGTATTTCAACCGTGTCTTCTTCGCATACAGCAGATAGATATCCAAAAATGTGCTCTTCCAGGAGGATGCTCTGAAGTTTGCAGAGGTGAAAGAGAAATCCTCTTTTGACTTCTGTCCCCGAAGGTAGAAACATAATTGAAGGCAGCAGCTGCTGCAGAAGTTGTCAAACTTTGCTATTATGGAAATTTTTGAAACATATGGGATGAATTTATTTTTATGAAAACTCACTGTATCAGAAGCTTTGATAAATATGGCACAGCTAGAGAAGGACTGGATGTTCCTAGCAAATGCCTGAATGTTATTTTTTGAACTTGCAGGATTAAAAGATTTTCTGTGCCTGGGAAGTTGTGTGGGTGGCAGGACATAACCAGATGTTTGTCAAACCCTCATTGTTGTTTATCCTCTGTATTTTCATTAAAATTGAAGCTGAAACACCACACAGTCTAAAAGTTTGGATGTGGATCTTCAACAGCTTTATGGCTATGTAGAACAACAGTTGCCTGGTGTATTATATTGTAAAGCTATGGGAAGCTTTATTTAATTAGAGCCAATGGATTCTCTCAGGATGTCTTATGCTTCAGAAGAAAACAACTTAATAACACTCTTGAAGCTCACTCTTCTCTTATTTTGTCAACATTGCCACCCAGTGACAAAAAATAATTTAAAAAAGAAAATGAGACTTTTATATGTGGAAATTTATTCCTTCTCTGTCTTTCAAAGACGTTTTTTGAGAGTTTATTCTGTCTCCTAAACCTCCTCCTCCATGACCATTCTGAAAGGATTATTCTGTATTCCACTGAGATTCCTATATAACAGTTTAAAATATAAGTACAAATGTATCCTCATCATTTTGCTAGTTAGCTGTTAACATCTTTAAGGTTTTTTAATGTAGTGTACATCTTGGGCATATGAAAGGCCATGTCTATCACCACTAGAATCAAACTTTTATCTGTCATTTCCCATGCAATATTTTATTAGAAGCCATAAGCAAGCCTTTTAGTTTGATTTTTTTGAGCAAGAGTTAACAGAGGTTTACACTTTATTTTTCATAATATTTAACTCGCTACTTTAATCTTTTCTAAGTAAAGGTTTGTTGTGATCTGGAGGTTAACTGGCTTTCCTGCTATGTGAATAAGGATGTCTGGATGTTTGCAATGAGCTGTAATGTGAATAAGTACAGTATAATATGTCTATGTGTAGGAAAATTAATCTCGTATTGAAGGAAACACTAGGACAAAATTTATGGCCTGAATTACATGAGAAGTCAGGTTCTTCATACATGTGATCTCTGAACTTAAATGTTTGGGGTTTATTTTACATCTCATAGTAAATTTTGAAAATGAATTGTGATTTCTCTTTTTTCTGGAAAAGGAAGCAGGTGTATTAATATGAGGCACAGCAAGTTACTCTATCAGAAATGAAAATAAGGTAAGAGTAGAATTTTGAATAGTTCATTTGTTTTAGTTTTAAATTACAAGATGGCCTGATTTATTTTTCCTTTTTCTCTCCTTCTCCTCTCCTCTCCTCTCCTCTCCTGCTTTGCTTTGCGTTGTTGCTTTGCTTTTCTTTGCTTTTTCTATTTATTTTCTATATTTTCTATATTTCTTTTAGACTGAATAAAATATTTGATTTCATCTAGGACCAGTGATTTGTACTCTATTTTCAAACTTTATGGCAATAAAATAAAAATAGAAACACAATTTCTAAAGCAGCATAATTTTAACTGATAATTATAATATTTCACTTAAATATGCATGTCAAAGCAAAATTAGGGTTCTTTATAAAATAAAAAGAAAAAATCTCTTTGCTTGAAAAAATTCATCAGAACAGATGTTTATGTCCTAAACATTTTAATCAACTCAAATACTCATTCCTATGTTTTTATTTTTTGGTAATAATGTTTTGGACAAAAACAAAAAAGTGCCTGCTTTCAGCAATGAAACTTTTGTCTTTTTGTGGACAGATGGTGGATTTCATGAGTGCTCTATTCTATACCTCTCTTTTAAATGACTTGGCTTTTGTTTTCCTCTCCTGCAGCATTCAATAAGTAGCAATATTCATCTTAAATTTTTTCTCCTGCTCTGATTAAGGCAGAGACCCTTAGGAATGACTGTGGGTGTCAGAGTTCTGAAAGAAACACCTGCAGACTTGGATGAGACATGCAGCCACCTGCAGACAGAGCTGACAAATGCACCAAAGGATTTTTTCCCTTCCTTTTCTAATCACAGCATCTTTTGCATTGTCTTTTGCCACGTTGGCTGTCCTCATCTTTCATGTGCACCTTCCTTTATTTATAAGTTCAGAGATGAAAGCACCTGCCTTAGTGGTAGTCCTTGCCATTGTCTTCAATGTGAGCAGGAGTAAATCTTTCCCTTTGCACTTCAGTTCGTTGCATAAACTACTCAGATGTTCCATCCTAAAGATGTTAATAGGATCCTAGACAGCTACAGATTTGTGAAGAGAGACACTATAATGCTTTATTAGAAAGTATCCAGGACCAGGATAAATGACTAAAATTCCCCCACCCAGCATTATTACACTGCAAATTTTGCACCCAGCTTGGACCTGGCATTCATTCATGCTCTCCAGTTGCAACTCAACTTCAAGGGACACAGCAGGTATACAGGAATTTATCCTGATATTTCTGGAGCAGTATTCAGGAGCACTCAGAATCCAAATTGTTGAAAACTATTCTGACAATCAGACAAAAAATACTGCTGAAATATAGTCTCAGCAGAGACTATTTATAAAATTCAGAATAAGCTGTTTAAAACACTTACATAGAATCATTCAGGTTGGAAAAGACCTTTGGGATCATTGAGTCCAACCATCAACCCTACTCTACAAAGTTGTCCCCAACACCATATCACCCAACACTGCATCAAAAGGACTCTTAAACACATTCAGGGTTGGTGACTCAATGGCCTCCCTGGGCAGCCTATTCCGGTGTCTCACTATTCTTTCTGTGAAGAATTGTTTTCTAATGTACAGTCTAAACGTACCCTGTTGCAGCTTGAAGCCATTCCCTCTTGTTCCAAAATAATGGCATAATTAAAATAATTTTTTAAAGGCCCTTAAGATCTATCTGCAGCACACCAACACTTCCAAAAAAACTGCCTATACTAGACAACTATTTTCCACAGTTACTCTCTGTAACATCTATAAATAAATGAAAAAGATTCACAGAGTTCACATAATCACGTGCCCTAGCCTTTAGACAGAGTATGCCTAATACAGAGTGGGTGAAAGGTATAACAAAAGACAGCTACATTTTTTGTAACTTTTAAGTGAATTTGGTTGCAAACAAGGATTGTAATCTGTAGTCAGATGAAGAAGATTTGACTTCCTAAGTTTACAGTTTATCCACTTAACCTACAGGTTGGCACAACTCTCCAAGATTTTCTATTCAAGTGAAACAAATGCCTTAGGGTCAGGGAGTGAGTAAGAGGAAGTATAACCCTGAATTTCACTGACTTATCAACAAAAGGGGTTCCTGGGTTGTCTGGTCATTTAATGGTTAAACTGTCCTCCGAGAAAATAAATGAAGACGACAGACAGAAAAACTGGAACCCAGACCTTCCTCTTCTTACCTGGGGCTCCCGCTACTAATCTGGAGATATGCTCACTCCTCATCACTCTTGCTAAGATAGACCTAGAGCTCTTAATTAAGTCCCCGAACGCAAAGCTGAAATGTGCAGCAACAAAATTCCCAGAGCAGAGGCTGCTTAACAAAGAGAGGTTTATGTCAGATGGTAGGAACCATCAGACGTAGACCTGGGAGCTAGCTCAGGCATAGGCTTTTTGGTCAGACTGGGTCACAGCTTGAGAAACAGTAGCCACATTTGAGCATTTAAGCTATTTGACCACGGACAACTGGAACAATTGATTATGTTTTTAAAATAGGAAAAAGCAGTGTCATTAAATACCTGAGTGGACTCCGAGCCCCAGCATAGTTCCATTTGCTTTGGCAGCTGACTGCACTTTAATTGCTTTTGGCTGACTTCCAGTTCTTTGTCCTACAGGTGCTTTTTTGAGAGCAATCAATTCTGAAGAAAGAGCAACCCTTTAGATTTTTAAGGTACAGGAAAGACACCTAATAGATTACTTGCTTACACTTCGCAAGTGTCAGAAGTTTTATGCCAAACCTGTTAAGGTGGTTCAGCTTTTTTAAAATGCTAATAGAAAACAAACAAACAAACAAACAAAAACCTACAATACCAAACCCAAAACCAGAGAAACAAACCAATTCAAATCAAACCAAAGAAACCCAGAAAAACACAGTCCTATGTGGCTTTCTGAGCATCTTGGTCAATCTTACATGTTTCCCCCTAATAAGCAGTCTAGCTGCTACTTTTTGCCGAGGTAGTTTTCTGTTAGATTGAGCTGAAGCAGCTCAGAAATGCGGTCCCAGCAGAGGCAGGCAGACAGCAAGTAAGAAGGGTATGACGGCAGGAAGCAGGACTATTCCTCTGAGAACAAGCCAGATGAATAGACATGAATTGTGTTTAGGAATGTGGAAGAGCTTTTCCTTTATTGGAAAATTTAGAGTAAAGAAGAAAAAAAATGGCAAAATATTTTATAAAGTGCAACTACTTTAGCTTGTTCCTACAGTTGTTTTTACCTGTTAAGGAAATGAGAAGTGAAGTTGTAATCCTATATTCACAGATTCGACAGAGTTGGAAGGGACCTCTAGAGATCATCTAGTCCAACTCACTATATATATATATGAGTCCAACTCATATATAAACATTGCTAATGTAAGTTTGGTGAAAATAAGTCATACTAAAACTTACTGAAATATTATAATGATACACCTAGAAAACAGGACATAAAAATCATATAACATAGTGCAAGAGTAATGTTTTAAGAGGCATTTTATTATATGTTATACCACAGTTGACATATCTGGAGACAGCACTTGTTCTTTTTCTTCCAGGTGAACTTAAGACAAAAATAGTAAAAAAATCACTTTAGTTTTAGAAAGAAAGCATGCTGTATCTGCCTCTTTATTTTGCTTAATTAAACTTTGGACCTCCTATAATGATTTCAGCAGTTAATCATAAAGGACTCTATGTAACTTCAGCGTGATGTGGTGGCCAGCCAAATACACTGAGTAGATGTGTTGAGTCTCCCACAAACCTCTAACAACCAGTGTTCCCAGTTTCCTCCAGCTTTAATCCTTCATCATTTAAAATGGTTCAAAGAAAAGAGCCTCTGATTCTTCAGTGGTTTATATGTGAGTAAACTACAGCGCCTGGGATCATTAGAGAGAGACTTAGAGCAAGAACTGGCCCTGATTTGTTAATTATTAGTCAGACACCAAGTAACATTATTGCCTCACGGAAATTTCAGGCTATGAAGGCCATTGTAAGTATTTTTAGCCACAAGAACAATTAAATTATTATATTATTTCCTTTTTTTTTTTTTAATCTTACCTCCCAGTAAACAAGAAAGACAAAACAAGTAGAAATCCTTGCTGCTCACCAGTACCCACCATTGCAGAACCGTATGCATTAGAGCTGAAGTTGCAAGTGGCGATAGATACTCTCTGTGAGAAAAACTCTGTCACAGGGCTAAACTTTCCTGAGCTGATGTGTGTGTTATGAGTATGTATTTATGCATCCAGGAGCGTGGCTCTGTTCACTGCAGAAGGATATAAATCGTTAGGTGTGAAAGTCCATGAAATAACCTGTGAGATTATGCACTTTTTGCCAAGCTCTCCTTGGTTCCCTGGTGCTCACCATGCTTCTTTCCACTAGATGGCATCGAGCATCTTCTGCATCCCTCTGCAAGGGTTGGCTCGCTCTCCCTCCCTCCAAGGGCTGCGTATCAGCACAGCTCCATTTTTACACCTAGCAATAAATCCCACAAATTCACCATTTCTAAATGACTGCCAAGCCAATTTACTCTGTTTCCCCCACACCCAGACTCGTAGCTAAACAGCACAGCTACAATGAGCAGTGGGGCTGGTGGCAGAGCATAGAATCATAGAACCGTTTATGTTGGAAAAGGCCTTTAAGATCATGAAGTCTAACTGTTAACCCAGCAATGACAAGTCCACCACATTCCCTCAGCACCACATCTATCCGTCTTTTAAATATCTCCAGGGATGGTGACTCAACCACTTCCCTGGGCAGCCTGTTCCAGTGCTTGACGACCTTTTCAGTGAAAACATTTTTTCCTAATATCCATCCTAAACCTCCCTTGGTGCAATTTGAGGTCATTTCCTCTTGTCCTATCGCTTGTTACTTGGGAGGTTTGTTGTTGCCTCTGGAGCTGATCCAGAGAGCTCAGCACTTGATTGAGCTGAGCAGGCACAGAAACAACACAGCTGCATCATCTCACTGCTCAGAATAATATCTATTTGCTAATTGCTTGCCTGGGTGAAATATCTCGTAGAGCTAATGGGCTTGCCGGTGGTGATCTAACTACCAGGCCCTCAGAGCTCCATGGCTTCCCTATAGCTCTCAGTGGCAAATCTCACAGAGCCATTTGACAGCTCTTCCTTGCAGAGAGATGCCCAGAAGATACACTGAATCTATATATTCCTTTCCAAATCTCAGCAGGAGCCTACATGCTGGGATTTTCAATTGCACTTCATTTCCCTCACCTGAAAAGGAGAGTTTTTTGCTCTTTTCATCAATAGCAGTGACTGCAAGCCTGTCCCTGCTGTCTAAGTAGCGATGTGGAAATGGCACAGCTTTGAAGTCTTGCTCCCTAGTTAGGGAGTATCTGTTTTGCAGTGTAAGACTGAGACTGGTCTAGTAGGATTTTTTTCTTTTTATGTCCCCTAAGGGATAAAGAAGCATTACTGATCCTGAGCAAGTGAAGGGGATAGGAGTTCTGCCATTGAATATGGACAGGTATAATCACTGCTGGGATGGTGAAAAAGGAAAAGATGTTACAGTAAAGCAGAACTGCACAGATTCTTTCCCCTCTTGATTTGCAAATCTGGCACTTGAAAACACAAGGTATGTGTACTCTGTGTACAAAACATAGAATCGTAGAAACCACAGAATCATTTACATTCGAAAAGTCCTTTAAGATCATGGAGTACAACCATAAACCTAACGATGCCAAGTCCACCGCTAGACTATGTCAGTGTTCATGGTGAGAGAAGTCCTAGGATGGGACTAATGACAGAAAAAATATTGTGAACGGAGAAGGAGGTAAAACCAAACTGGGCAAGGCTGGATTTTTCCTCGGCTTAAAGTTTTGTACCACATAGCCAGAGATAATATGCTTTAAAAACGCTGGCTCCTAGTATTATATCTACACCGAAAACACATTACTTCAAAATGTGAATGGTCAGTGCTAAAGACAGGTGTCATTTGAGGATCAGTGAATAAAATGCATGAATAGCACTCCTTTTCACAGGAAGGCAGACTCATTTTGGGGGGATTTAGCTTATGGCACTGAGTTATGTTTGTTTGCTTAGAATCCAGTCCTGCTTCCCTCACAATACCCAGCTACACCGACTGTAGACTGGTAATTATCAGAGAAAATCCTAGTTGGAACCAACTTCTGTCAAGAAGAAAACTAGGGCTAATTTTGTACTGGATGAGTCCATTTATTTCACACAAAACCCTACTATTATATCTGCTTGGTCATGTGAATAAGTATTTAGGAATTTCCTTCATGCAAAGTATTTAATGAGATTACTTTGATTTCACTTAAACAAACAAACAAACAGAAAAACACCCAAAAACCCACTACCAAAAAATAACAACCAAAAAAATGCTCAGAAACACAAAACCTGATTTCACACATCCCTTTCCCTCATTTTTTGGAGTGAAACATGCTATTCCATTCCTCCAAGGCTTTAGACTAGTCTGCTTACAACAATAACTGGGTTCCTTCCAGCAGTGCATTAAGCAACATGACTGTACTGTCACATATTGTTTCTCTTTCATCCTCTTCCCTGGGGGGAAAGTAGCATATGCAATGGAGAGACTCATTTTGCTCCAGTATTCTGTACTAATTGGCTTTTCTTAAACAGTGAAGGCATCGTGCCCAGATATATCACATTGCTGTAGACTAGCTGAGAAGTGACATGAAATACCTGAGGCCAGATCATTGTTTGTCAGGAGGGGACAGAGGCATTTTCAGTTTTTTGCCTTTATCTCACAATGAAATTTTACATTATTATAGCCAAAACCAAGCACAATATTTTGATTACCTTTAAATTGTTCTTTTTCCTTTATGTAATTTTTCTGAATACTCAAAGCCAGATCTGAAGCCCTTTCTGAAATGCAATTTCCATGGAACTGAATTTGTTACACATCAGCTCTATTAGAGTTGGCAGATGATCTTTTGCTCACTTTTATCTGTAAATTCCTCGGGAGTTTTATAGACAGTGCTTGAAATGGTAATTCAGACACTCTGAAATGAAGCTGGTAGGCAAATGTAAAGAGCTGGAATGTTGTATTATCGTATACAGACCATTTCAACAACAATTCATAAGAATAACAGCACAAAAGAGGGGTGTCAACAAAGTGCTTTTTGAAAAACAGGCAGTGTCTGCCAGACAATCACAGTGATTTTGATCCAGTACTGTACTGGGTTGTATTTCTTTCTGCAGTCTGCTCTTTTTTACCATTTCTGAGTTGGTACCACTGGTATAATGCCCTGATCTATTACACAGATTTTAGCTGTTAAACTGGTGAAATTTAATTTTCTTTTCCTTCCCTCATCTCTCAGACTTTTCCATCCTCTCATGATGAAGTTTGTGGATTACTTGACTCTGGTCTTGGTTTGAAAAGCAAAGATCCTTATACTTTCTTTCATTCTATTCAGATCAAAAAATCCAAGCCTGCTTATCAACCTGCACTTTCCAGCCAGGAATGAAATATTTTTTCAGTTCTGTAAGGTGATGGACCTTTCACCCATAATAGCTTGAACATGGGTGAAATGTCAGTGTGAGAAGTATCTAATACCAACAGACTGGACTTAAGGCTCCTTAGAAACAGAAGCAAATTGAATTTTACTCATCTAGTCCAAGAGTCTGGACAAAGCTCTTTCTGCTGAAGGAAAGGAAGTAAAAATAAAAGTTAAAAATAAATATCCAAAAGAATAGGGATATAAAGGCAGATAAAAAGTTTAGAGTACCTTCAGGAGCAAGTCTGATTGTCCACAAGTCCTTTATAGATAGTGCAGAAAATTGCTCAGTGGTCAATTTCCTGCCCTGTGGTCTGTTGTCCTAACAATTATGCCTGTGATTCTCAATTAGAACCAAACCAGAAGTACCAGAAGTACTGAAGGATCAGTTAGCATAGCAAGAAAACACATAAATCAGAAATTATAAAGATCACTACTGAGGTTTGTAGTAAAAGCAGACATCCTCCAGCTCTACAACAACACAAGTTTTACTGGCAAGTTGGTAAGAGAAACACCAATTTCATTGTCAATCTCCACACTGGAAAGTGCAAAATAACTGCTCTTCTTCCATGTTTAGCATGTCTTTCATATCCTATAAATTTTCTATTTCATTAATTAACTTTTTTTCATGGACAAAAATATGCCATTAGAGCCTTTTGTTAAATAAATGTGTTTTTTATACATTGAAAGAAACCTGTAGAATTTCTACTATAGGAAGCCTAACAGTTCATACCCCTAAATCTTACCCCTTAAAAATGTCTGGTTAAATGGTGGTTAAAAGGTGTTGGACAACAGCTGTGTGGCAGGAGTGGCCTTTTTTGGCAGATCACTGGAACAGGCTGCCCAGAGAAGCTGCGGAGTCTGAGTCTCTGGAGACGTTCAAAACTCGCCTGGACAAGTTTCTGTGTAACCTGCTCAGGAGGACCTACTTTGGCAGGGGGGTTGGACGAGATGATCCCCAAAAGTCCCTTCCACCCCATATCATTCTGTGATTCACTTTTACTCAGTACTTAAATCCTTTCTCCTCCCTTATAGCATGTGAATAGCACATGCTCAAGGGAGCCTTGGGAAACGTGCCCAAAACCAAACAGACTATTGGCCATAGCAGTAACTCATCTGGAAGAGGAACTAAGGACCAATTGGATGTTTTTCTCTTTTTGTCTGCCTTAAACTGCACGTAACCTGTGTGTGCTCAGGTTTCCTGCAAAGGAATAGTTCATGCTTTTTTAAAAAAAGCTAGGGCTAAATGTCACCAGACTAAACAGACATCTGCATCTGACTTAGTCACTCTACACTCCCAGTTTGAGTAAATGGAGACCTGATGAACACAGGCAATGAAGACTACATGTAATTCATTTCATTCTAAAGTAAAAGACAAAAATAGGTCAAATGAGTCTCTCCCAGGAGTTCCTAATTCTCTACACAGACTAGGAAGGAGTCCTGAGTGACTAACTCAGAGTTAGAGAGTGCAGAAAATTGCTCAGTGGTCAATTTGCTGCCCTTTGTTCTGTTGTCCTAAGCATTATGCCCGTGACTCCCAATTAGAACCGAACTAGAGGTACCAGAAGCTGCCATTACCCTCAAGGTAAGTAACCATCCTTATTTAACCATCTTTTGTATCTTAGCCACAACCTTACACAGCCAGTCCCACACCTTCCTCCCTGCAGTCTGCACACAAACAGACACCTGAAGTGGTAGCTCCAGGGAAGGTGGAAATACATCTGGAATTTCCGTCTCCAGGAAATTTTATGTCCTGATTTTGTGTAAGCTTATGAAAACAACTACAAGCCCAAGTCCTGGGCAGGGTTTCCATCACAGTGCATTGGACACAGACAAAATAATGATCTGATCTCCAAAGGAAGTAGCATGAAATACAGACAGAAAAGTGCTAGAGGGCCTGTAAGTGCAATAGCTATTGAGTAAAAGCTATACCAGGAATGCTTTTCATTTCCACACCTATAGATGGTCACAGATCACAATCAGACTGGCTTAGGCCTGTTCAGGGCATGTAAATTAACCAAAGCTAGCAAATTAAATGCATTCATTTGACACATTTTTTATAATGCGGAGTTATATTAGTGATCAGATAATAGAATATCTTTGCCTTGAAGTGATGTTCCCCTGTCATTTCACTCATATTCCTCCAGCATTCTCCCTTCTTCACAGAAAAAGATATTTCATTCCTCACAACTATAAATCTAAAAATCTAGGCAAAATTTGTCATAGGATAAAGTACAATAGTACTCTGTTAGAGTTTCTCAGAATCTTTACATCTGCATTTCCGTATTAATACTTCTTTTTTTTTTGGTTAATTTTATGACATTACACTCCTTACATATTTCATTAAACTTTCATATTGTGAATAATAAAAAAGTATTCCCTAAGTTACAAGTTTTAGAAAAGTTCTTTTAAATTATCAGTTTATTAAAGTACTTTGTTTCTTCTGTAACTTCTTCCCCGAAGTCTCTCATTTTTTATTTGAGGGCAAACAAGTTGTCTCCATCCCAGACAGATGAAAAACTGATGTTCAAAAAATTTCAGACAAAATGCCTAAATAGTTAAACAGGTACAAAAATGATGAAGTATTTAATTTTTTTTTTTAATGGCTCAGTTTGACAGGTAGATATTGCAGAGCTTGAAGCTCCATTGCACCTCATGAAACCAGTAATTTAATACCTCACAGATAAGGGGGATTGGTTTAGTTGATAAAGTCTGGTTGGATTTTGGAAGAAGTTTTTTGTCAAAATTCCTCACAATAAAAGTGTTAAAGGAAACCAGGTTACTGTGAGATAGTACAGTACTCACACTGATTAAAAGACAATTGAAAGGTAAGAAGTCAAAAGCAGAAATAAATAATTTTCACAGCTAAGGAGTGTTATCTTTGGATTTTTGCAGAGATATGTGCAAGGAACTGTGTCTCTCGATACATTTATAAATAACATAGAAAAGTCAATAAATAGCATAGTAATACGTTTTTTGTAATGGTACTATAATCTTTACTTGTAGGAAAGATGAAGGCTGACTGGAGAATTACAAGAGCTTATAAGAATCAGCAGCACAACACGGGAAGAAAAAGTTTGTTTCAAACAACTGTGAAGTGATGCATATGGGGAAACTAAAGCACAATAAACTTTCTATTTTTCTTGAAAGAAACGTACTCTGCACTAATTGTTACAACTCAGGTATGAGATCTGGAGATTATAATAAATAATACCTGAAAGTACCAATCTAATTCAGCAGCAGTCAAAAACACATGTTAAGAAGAAGATAAGAAGAAAAGGCATAGCAAACTAAAGTTGGAAAACCCTTAAGTCAGTGTATGCTATAGTGTATGCTGCGATGTTCCCGCATCCTGGGCAGGTAGGATTCTTAGTAAATAGATAGCTGAAACAAGTAGGAAATCCAGAGAAGAAATTAGTGAGGGAAAAAGATGACATGGTATGCAGGAAGAGAAAAATCAGTGACATATGGAAGGACAGGATTTACTTTTGAGCGCATTTCTGGTAAAAGCACTGAGGGCATCAGATAAGCTTCATAGGCAGGTAGTTCAAGATGAAAAAAAAAGAGGCGGCAATTTGTAAATTTCATATTTAGTTGTGCTGCATCTTCCTTCAAGGTGCCATAAGTGCTAGAAATTTGCCTTGGCTCAACAGCAGGCTGGGAAGATTAATGAAGAAAATCAGTGAGTGCTACTAACACTTCTTCCATCTCTGGAAATTCCCAAGCCACACGTGGAAGAGCATTCAGCAAAATTACTGCTGTATACTTACCCTGGGCATACTTTTCCCCTAATACTCTCTGCTTTTGTCTGCCTCAGAAGCAGAGGAGGAAACTGAATCTCTGGCCCAGCTGAGTAAGGCCAATCTCATGATCTTTCTGCAAGCCCCCACCATCTGCTCCTGTATGTATTCTACATCTCACAGGCAATGGGGCTTACAGACTACACTGTGGCAGCACAGGATGTAATTACAGAAAAATTTTTTTCAGCAACAAAACCAGATGGCAGTGGCACTAGTGAGAGGGCAGCAAACTGTGGCAGGGGAACTAGAACAAGCAGCCAGGGGCAAGGAAAGAAAATTTCTTAAAGTGGCTTTGCTGCCAAAACAATGTTTGTGTGATTGACCTCTTCAGTAACATAGTCTGATGTGCTGAGCGAAAATAAAACAACTTTTATTTTACTGTCATTTTAGCAAATCTGAGCATTTCAACAAGCAACAACAATAATTTAGAAAAAAAATGCTGATTTTGTGGAAATTTTAATTCCTGTTAAAAGCATCTCCTTACCGATTCTCTCCTTCCAAATAAATAAAAAAAAAATCAGGTGAAAGTTTTCAACAAGCACCTGAAAAGATGAGGCAGCTGAAGTGAATGCAGAGAACAGAACCTTGCTTTGGGTTCCTTATGACACCCTAAGGGATGAAATATAAGCAAGGGTGACAATTCCAGTTTGCTGATGTGCGCTGGGTTGCACAAGCAGTGGAGGAAGACTTCTTACACCCAACATCTCCTTCACGTGAAAATAGCAGTATTTCACAGGATAGTTTGCAGGTGTGGGAAAAGATTGTCAGCTGTCAAAGAACTATATGATGTCCTGTGGGGTCAAATGAGATGGCCAAATGAGAAGGATCACACCCATCTCTTGGGCCAACAATTGAATCATGCTGTTTTAACTCATCTACAGAAGTAATTTATTTTTTTTTTTCTTAACTAGTGCAAACTTTGCAAGAATTAGCCATATAATCTGTATTATAATTCTCAAATTTAAATTTATTTCCCAGACACAATAAATGCCTTTGCATGGCAAATGATTCCTCACAGCAAACTAGCTTGAAAATAGGTAAAGCCCTTCAAACATTGA
The DNA here is from genome assembly GCF_001431845.1 of Calidris pugnax. Classification (NCBI taxonomy): domain Eukaryota; kingdom Metazoa; phylum Chordata; class Aves; order Charadriiformes; family Scolopacidae; genus Calidris; species Calidris pugnax. The sequence continues at coordinate 4,322,667 of NW_015090911.1, read as the reverse complement.
TATGCAAGCAAATGGCAATTAATATTAAGTAATCTCTTGTGAGAACATTCCATGAAGCTAATTTTTTTCCTTATCCTAAATTTGGCTGAAACTTAATATGAATTAATTCCAGAGCTTTTAAGGAGGATTTACATTTAGAGCTAACTTAGTCTGCAAAAGGGTTTAGGGAAGATCTGCAGCTAATAAAAACGTAGCAGTAATATAATGAAAAAAATAAGCAAAAGAGCACCTGGATGTGCCACCTCTCTAGAATCACAAAGATTTCTACATGGAAGAGAAAAGCCAATATCAACATACCCAAACAAAAGTTATAAAAGAAGTTGAGCTTTCTAAGTGGAAGAGAAATTAAAATATAATTGCTAGAGGCTGATCCACTGAGCACAAGGCTGCAAAACTTTATTCCAATGCAAACCTTTTAATAACAGTGGTACATAATCTGAGAATAGTGCCAAAAAATTAGCAAGTGAGGATCATTCCTGAGACATGGAGTTTGGGATTGTGGCAGAATGAAGACTGATATTCCCAAGGCAATATTTTGATGCCATTTGCAGTTAACGTGTTGTTTGGAAGCTATTTACTCCTCTACCAGTAGAGAAAGACACAACAGAAGAGTGAACTTTAAGTACCATATAGTAGTTTTGCAGTGCTGTACAGCTGTTACCTGAGGGAGGGTTGAAGTTCAGTGACAGATGGAAGGTCCATCCAGCAGTATTAGCAAGCAGAGAAATAGATTAAAAGTGCAAAGTTCAGGTGACTGGAGAAGTCAGAGATACTGTAGCAAAAGTTTTGTCTCCGATTGCAGAATGTTTATCATTTTTAGAAATGCAAAAGCTGGTTTTCATTGCTGATTTTAAATCAAATACAGAAAATGTTGTCTGACGCGGTTTTAAATTGTTTTGAATAGTAAAGTACCCTGGGACCTTTGCTGCATGAAAGATAGTACCTCAAGGTGCTTTATTGTTGTAATTTCCATGGAAATTAACATTTACTTGCACGGTTATCACACTTTCCTTGTAATGTAAAGTATAACCATCTAAATCCCTTTGAAATACAGTCACTGTGGTATCATCAATCTGACTCAAGATTTGATCTACTTTTCTGCTTGAGTTTGCTGGATACTTTTGTTTTTCCTCCTCATGTTGAGCTATACAAGTTAATACTGAACTAAACTTTAAAATGCAGCATCCATTTCCTCCAGTTTGGTTTTTTTTTTTCCATATCTTCTCTTCAGATTCTTGCCTATCCTTCTTCCTGTGCCCACTGCAGGCACTTTAAATTTGTATGCTGTTTACAGCACCAGTTAAAACCCAGAGAATGCAAATCCATAAGGAAATTCATCCATGCTCCACACCCAGACAAACCTCAGGATAGCAGTGTATTTCCACTATAACCTTTGCAGCATTGAAGATGTTTGCTAAAAAATTTCCTGAATCAGGGTTTTCCGGGAGCCAGAGCTCAGCAACCACCTTCCTCAATGGTGCAGGTTCACAGAGCTTTGTTCTTTGAAACAGCTACTTGACACCATGGCGTCTTAAATTTCCTGTTCACCAAACCTTGACATTGCCCTGCTATTCCAAACTGCTCACTACTCACAGCCTCCTGCCAGCCTCTCACCATTCAGCATCAATGTCCAGGTGCTCTCGCAAGGAGGTTGTGTATATTATGCCATAGTATTCAGTCCTGTTGCCTTTATTTTCCACAGGATTCTTGATATCTTCTACCAAAACCTACTTCTGTGGCTGTAATAGCATAACCACAGACTTCTGGATGTCTATCATCATGGAAGAAATCTCAGAACATCCTCAGACAATCATGGGGACTCATGGTTCGGATGCTAAATTTTGATCTTAGTAGCAAAAGATAAGAAATTTGACTTATGCACTGCCAGACTTCTGGAAAGCTTCTCAACAACACAGTCTTTTTATAATGGTAAATAAGAAAGGGGTTAGTCAATCTTACAATAGCAAGAGGAACAAACGAAACACCAAGGAAACGCCCACCAGAGTGCTAGCTAATATGGCTAGGTTAGTGCTGATATTCATCTCAAGTTGCACCAGGGGAGGTTTAGATTGGATATTAGGAAAAATTTCTTCACCCAAAGGGTTGTTAAGAATTGGAACAGGCTGCCCAGGGAAGTCATTGAGTCACCATCCCTGAAGAATATAGATGTGGTGCTCAGGGACAGGGTTTGATGGGCGACTTGGCAGTATTCATTGGTGGACTAGATGACCTTAAGGGTCTGTTCCAACCTAAAAGATTCCACAATTCTACGACCTAAGTGCAAGAACAAGTACATTGAAAATCTAAACCTTAAACAAAGAGACTACCACTAAATTGTTTCAGTCCTTCCTTCACTGTGGTGCATCACAGGCATGTGCAGACATGCCCTGTGTGGACCTCTCAGCACACTGACTGTTATAATTCTAATAAAATGCTTGTATAAAATGATGCTTTAAATTATGTGACTTGTAAACCCTATCACACGAAATTAGCTACTGAAGATATAGAAAATGTGCAATATTTTTAAGAATTGGAACAGGCTGCCCAGGGAAGTCATTGAGTCACCATCCCTGAAGAATATAGATGTGGTGCTCAGGGACAGGGTTTGATGGGCGACTTGGCAGTATTCATTGGTGGACTAGATGACCTTAAGGGTCTGTTCCAACCTAAAAGATTCCACAATTCTACGACCTAAGTGCAAGAACAAGTACATTGAAAATCTAAACCTTAAACAAAGAGACTACCACTAAATTGTTTCAGTCCTTCCTTCACTGTGGTGCATCACAGGCATGTGCAGACATGCCCTGTGTGGACCTCTCAGCACACTGACTGTTATAATTCTAATAAAATGCTTGTATAAAATGATGCTTTAAATTATGTGACTTGTAAACCCTATCGCACGAAATTAGCTACTGAAGATATAGAAAATGTGCAAAAGAAGGTATATATTTGGTATTTGAATCAACAAATGTTTCACAAGGGAAAGGAAGGGACTGCATCTCTCAAGTGGTGGATGATCTTGTTCTCCAGTGTCCAGTCACTGGGGACAGTGGGAGATACTTCAAGAGGCAAACAGGAACGGGAAAAAAAAAGCTGTTAAATGAGTCTCTGGAGCTTCATGGAACAACAAATTAATAGTGAATGGTCCAGACTTGTAAGCTAGCTAAGTGACTGCTCACTGTTCAGTGACTGGCTCAGTGGCTAACTGGTACTTACCTACAGCTGATTTATCCATCTATTGAAGCATGAAAGAAAGCAGAGAAAATGATGATTAAATTTCCACATATTTTCTTTAATGTTCTACTTTAAGTTAGTACTAATGTCAGTTAGGTATATCCAGTAGCTTTGACATTTGGTGCTTGACAAATTGATGAAGGTTTGGTACTGCAGTACAATTCTCCTTATCAAAACTTTTTTTTTTTTTTTTTTTAATTAATTACTACTCATCCTAGCCAATATGGGTTTTACTTTTGATTAAAGTAACCATTGCATTCTTGACAATAGTTGACACACTCCATCTGAATTTAATTAGCTTTTTCTTTCCTTTTTTATTAGTTGCCGTAAAGTAGGAGAGAATGGAGAAGAAAGAAATTTCGATTTTATACATAGTAACAGATGCTTTTGGTAGTACAGCAAAATTCTGACTTTATTAACTCAATGAGAATATCCTAATTAATCAACACTTAGTATTGAAGTCAGAATATTTCTTCTGGAGCTGGTTAAAGAAGTTCTGAATCAATTTAATGATTCCAGACTCAGCAAAAGGGATGTGTTATGAAGCCACAAGTTAATTGAGTTATGCTGGATTTTTACAAATGGGGAGCTTGCTGTTCAAAAGCAATAACAATAGTATCCCAGTACTTCTGCATTTTAGAAAAGTAAATGAATCTTCCCTGTAACAAATAATAGCAAGCAGAGAAATTGAGAAAAATGCTTATAACAATAAATTCTACTTCACATATGCTTAACTTAAAACTAAAAGATTATTTTTATGTTAGAAGATTACATTATGCTACTCAGTGTTGCAAATATCTTAGCCAGTGTGGATTTTCTGACGAGATTCAGGAAACTTGTTATATCCATTTGCATCTGCTGGGAGGGTAAGTTAGAGTATCGATAAAGTCATGGTCCTACAGTATGGCAGCTCTCCAGGGTTTCATCACGCCAACTGATTATCAATGCTGGATCCACCCTAGCATAAATTTAAATCACCACATTGTTCTCTATCATCATCAGTCAGAGATTCTAGGAATGAAATGTAGCTGAAAATTTTGAAGTAGAGTCATAAACAGAAGTAGAACAGAATTCGTTATTTCTAGTAGTCTGTTACTTTTCAGGCTAATATCATCGAAAAAATCATGTTGGATGGGACCTTAACAAGTTTCTATTCCAGTCTTCTGCTCGAGGCAGGGTGACCCTGAATTCATACCAGGTTGCTGTGGGCTTTCTCCAGTTCAGTCTCCTCCTGGGTGAAAGATTTCACAGCTTTCCTGGGCAACCTGTTCTAATACCTGACTGGCCTCATGTTGAGGAATATTGCTATACATCAAATTGTAGCCACCCACTTTTTAGCTTATGCCTTGAACTTCATTAAAGAGGCTCCATCTACTCAGAAACCTCCTTGCAGGCAGAGGAAGGATGCTGTCACGTCCCCCCAAAGCCATGTCTGCTTATGGCTGACTAAGCTCAACTCCCTCAGCTTCTCCTCACATGGCTTATGCTCTGACCCCAAATATTTTGTTGGCTCTTGCCAGGCTCACTGCAGCTTATCAATGTTTTTCTTGAATTGAAGTGTCCAAAACTGGATCACCTTAGATTAAAAAAACTGATTATCTGTAACTCTTCATAAGACAGACAATTTAAACTACAGTCTTAGGAATCTTTCTAGAAATCAGCACTTTGAGGAATTTTAGCAATATATGATGAATGAATATATTTTTAACATGAATTTATTTAATTTTGGTGTGGCAATTGTTCTCTGATTAAAGTCAGCAAGTTTCATATTACCCAGTAATTAAATTTCACACAAATCTATACCAAAACCACAGTACATCAACTTGTATAGTAAAAGCCCACTTAGGTATCTCTGGATAGATCAGTGAACTCTATGCATTTGTTATATGATTACTTATTGTCAGAAAGATACATGAAAACAATTTCTTTTTAAATCTTCTATTCATATGAAAGGTGAAATGTTGCTTCCTACCAACATCTGTGGGAGATTTTCCATGAACTTCAATAGGAGTCATAATTCATCCAGACTGTACAAACAGTGCCTCTGTCTGAATATGAATCCAAGCACCAAACCATAAATAATAAATGTGGAATTTGAATTGAAAACTAGGCAAATGTTTTACAAAATGTGCTGCCTGGATTACTTTCTAGAAACTGTATCAAACAGCTCAGGGTGACTTAAAAAGCCATGAGCTACTTTAGGAGCTTCTTTATTTCTGTAGGAGGTGCTGTAGGTCATGCCTAGAATCCAGGCATCCCATCCGTGTCCTCGTTTCACATGTTTTTTAACATCACCTCTCCCACAATAAGAAAGCAGGAAACGTATGATTAACACTGCTGATAGTTGCTTCTGATTTACACTTTTATTTCTCTTCCTAATTACTGCACACTATTCAAAATGCTGAGAGCAAAGGCATTGGGTTAAGCCTTTCTTGCAAATGAAAATCAGACAGCAGGCTTGTTAGAGACCTGAAAATTTTGCAAAATCACATTAAAATGAAACAAGACTGCTAGAGTTGACAGAAACAAAAAGCTAAAGTTTTAGCTGAAAGGACAAAACCAGCTATTTCCAGTTCTTGTGTCCATCATCTATATGAGTTCATGAAGAGGTATATGTGCTTTCATTCAACACTCTTATGTGCTGAATTCCTGAGTATTGTTATTATCGGAAAACAAAGCAGAATTCTGATTTTCTGTGGATGTTCAGTGCTGTTTGGACAAGAGCTCCTCAGCTTTGGATCCCAGAATCTTTTTTTCCCTGTTCCTATCTACACATGGAATTTTGGATCCCCACATGTCAAATGGGAGCCTACTGGACTTCATTTTTCCTCTTTCTGGATTTTTTCAGTCTGGATTTTTTCTCAAGGCATCATGCCAGAGATGACAGTTCACCCAGGAGCAGGTCTCCCATTGACATTTGGCCATCCCTGAAATCAGTATGTCTGAATGAAAACAAAATATTGTCACTGCAGTGCTGTCAGCAGAAGCCATGCTGGTAGTGCTGAAAAAAGTGATGGGTTCTTTCTTGAAACAATACAGTAAAAAGAAAACTCAGTAAAAACTTTCTAGTTAACTCTAGACTTATGAAGGAGACCCATGTGAGCCTCCAGCTCACTTCCCAAGCAATGAAGACCAGAGAGCTGCAGATATCTCTGCCATAGAGGGTATGACAAAGCACTTGGTTCTGCAGCTCCCTGATGCTTTAAGACTCACCCTGCCCCATCCAGGCAGAGGAAAATTGCTCATCATTGCATGCCACTGCTGGGCTATAGTTAAAAGGCAAAGCTCAGCCTCAGACAGAGCCACTGTCCCATATGCATCTGTTCTTCTTCCTGTACACAGAGACAATTGTCTCTTGCTAGTCAGACACACCTTTAACAGCAGCTGAACAACAAAAGAAAGAAGCTGTATCTTTCTTGATAAACTAGTGTATGCATCCCACTTGTTCCTGGCTTCCCATAAGCACCATTAAATGTCTTTCTTGTAGGAGCAACATAACTTCTTCCATTTAAAGGCACAGAATGCGAGAAGTTGTAACCGGTAAGTATGATATACTTTTTGCAAGAGTGATGGAGTAGAGACATCAGGGTAATGGGTAATAATGAAAAGCAAAATCAGCAAGCAAGTCTCTATAGTCACATAGACTAAACTGACTGTGTGACATTTCAATTTTGAGTGAATGCCATAAACTGTAGAAAATACAGGTTTAATGAATATGTCTACATAAAAGCATAAACAAGACAAACCTTTTCAGTGCAGTGTTTATATTTATAGAACATAAGTTACAAATTAAATTTACTCTGGGATGTGTTTCTGATATGAATCTCTTTTCTTTAGAGAAATATTATCCATAATCATCAGATCACTGAGAGCAAAAAGGATCCATTAGTAATGTTGGGGATGATGAACTGAAGTACTGTTTAGTGGGTTTTAATTATGCTAAAAGTGCTTGGGGAAGGCTGTAAGTCATACCTAGGGGAAGGAAAATGAACGGACTTTATTTAAGCAAGTAGACAAATTTATTTCAATTTCAAATATTTTTGACCTGATTGCTTAGTACTTTAATATGTTTTCAGTACTCTGTAGTTATATTGTTTAATATCACCAGTCAAACCACTGAAAAACTATGAGTCTTGGCCATAAAGATTTTAAGTTATGAGATTTGAAAATATATACAAGATTTTTTCATCTTTTTGCTCCAAATATATGCAAAATTCTCTCTGCAATCAGAATATTGTGACTATCATTATTTAAAAGAGGAGGATTCCTCAAGTGCTTACAAGCTCAGACTTTAAAAGGGGTACCAGGAGTGAAATACTGACTTCACTGAAGTCAACAGAAGTATATCATTGATTTCATGAGGACAGAATTTCGATATAGCAAAATTCATAATTAAATTGTAACATGTGGCACATCTACTGCCTGTAAATTAACAGAATCCCACTGGAAATATATTGTAGCCAGGAGTTTCATTTAAAACTGCTTAGGACAGAGGGAATTTGCAGAGAGCCAGGACTGGTTTCATTACCCTGTAGTTCTTTAAGCTTGTAGTCATTCTATTAAAATGACTTAGCATTTTACCGGTGCCAGCGGAAATATATTCATGTTTCTTGTCGGGCCACTGTGAATCAGTATGTTCCTCCACTCCTCTTTCTGAGGACAGCACAGTGACACTAATGTCCCTTGAACATCCTAGTTACAAAATAGCATCTAGTTATTGTTAGGAGGGCGAAATGAGGTGATATACGTCCTGTTACTGCTTCAAAATGCTCTTCACTTCCCAAGACAGAGTGTCTGTGCTGGTGTAGACACACAAGGGCACACACACACCAAGTTCAACACGCAGCAACTATTTTTAAATTCTGTGCCTGGAAAACAAGCATTTCATTGCTACTTTCCACATTGGCTAATGCTATAGCTATGACCTTCTCTTTCTGAGATCTCATGGTGCTTATATGAAGCTGATATGGCAGTAAGTCCAACAGAGTGATAACAGAGGCACTTCTAGCTGTTATTTGACTCATAAGCACTATTATATGGTTTGGCATTCCTGTGTCATGATGAGGGTGGTGAGACACTGGAAGACGTTGGCCAGAGAATTTGTGGATGCTCCATCCCTGGAGGTGTTCAAGGCCAGGCTGGATAGGGCTTTGGACCTGGTCTAGTGGGAGATGTCCTTGCCCACTGGGGGTGGGAAACAGATGATCTTCAATGTCCCTTCTAACATAAACATAAACCATTCTGTTATTCTATGATTCTATGAGTCTATGAGTCTATAGGACCCATTTTCTTTAACATCTTTATCAATTATCTGGATGAGGGGATCGAGTGCGCCCTCAGTAAGTTCGCAGACAACACCAAGCTGGGTGGCAGTGTTGATCTGCTGGAGGGTAGAGAGGCCTTGCAGAGGGATCTGGACAGGCTGGATCGATGGGCTGAGACCAACAGGATGAGTTTCAATAAGGCCAAGTGCCGGGTCCTGCACTTAGGTCACAACAACCCCAGGCAGCGCTACAGGCTGGGGGCAGAGTGGCTGGAGAGCTGCCTGGAAGAAAAGGACCTGGGAGTGTTGATCGACTGTCGGCTGAACATGAGCCAGCAGTGTGCCCAGGTGGCCAAGAAGGCCAACAGCATCCTGGCCTGTATGAGGAGCAGGGGGATGAGTAGGACCGGAGAGGTGATCATCCCCCTGTACTCGGCACTGGTGAGGCCTCACTTTGAGTACTGTGTCCAGTTATGGGCCCCTTGCCACAAAAAAGACATTGAAGTCACAAGACATTGCTGCCATCCAGCGAAACCTGGACAGACTGGAGAGCTGGGTCAAGAGAAACCTAATGCAATTTAACAAAGGCAAGTGTAGGGCGCAGCACCTGGGGAGAAATAACCCCATGCACCAGTACAGGTTGGGGACTGACCTGCTCCTTCTCTGAGGAGAAAGACCTGGGAATTCTTGTGGACAACAGGATGACCATGAGCCAGCAATGTGCCCTTGGGGCCAAGAAGGCCAATGGCATCCTGAGGTGCATCAAGAAGAGCATGGCCAGCAGGTCAAGGGAGGTCATCCTGTCCCTCTACTCTGCCCTGGTGAGGCCCCATCTGGAATACTGTGTCCAGTTCTGGGCACAGTTCAAGAAGGACAGGGAACTGCTGGAGAGGGTACAGCAAAGGGACACAAAGATGATTAAGGGCCTGGAGCATCTCCCTTATGAAGAAAGGCTGAGGAACTTGGGTCTTTTTAGTCTAGAGAGGAGAAGGCTAAGGGGGGATCTGATCAATGCTTATAAATACTTAAATGGAGGGAGTCAGGAGGACAGGGCTGGTCTTTTCTCAATGGTGTCCAGTGACAGGACAAGAGGAAATGGGCACAAACTTGATTATAAGAAATTCCACCTAAACATGAGGAGGAACTTCTTTACTGTGAAAGTGGTAGAGCACTGGAACAGGCTGCCCAGAGAGGTGGTGGAGTCTCCTTCTCTGGAGACATTAAAAAAACGTCTGGACAAGATCCTGTGCAACCTGCTCTAGGCTACCCCCCCCCACTCCGGTGGGGGGGTTGGACTTGATGATCTCCAGAGGTCCTTTCCAACCCCATGTGATTTTATTATTCTGTGAGGTGCTGGAGCGGGTCCAGAGAAGGGCAACGAAGCTGGTGAGGGGTCTAGAGAGTAAGTCTTATGAGGACAGGCTGAGGGAGATGGGGGTGTTCAGTCTGGAGAGGAGGCTGAGGGGAGACCTTATCGTGCTCTGTAACTACTTGAAGGGGGGGTGTAGAGAAGTGGGGGTCGGTCTCATCTCCCAAGTCACAGGAGATAGAACAAGGGGAAATGGTCTCAAGTTGCACCAGGGGAGGTTTAGATTGGATATTAGGAAACATTTCTTCATGGAAAGGGTTATCCAGCATTGGAATAGGCTGCCCAGGGAAGTGGTTGAGGCATCATCCCTGGGGGTGTTCAAAAGACGGGTAGACACGGTCCTCAGGAATATGGTTTAGTAATTTTTATTTCCTATTTCTTATTTATTTTTTTTGTCAGAGTTAGGTTGATGGTTGGACTAGATGATCTTTAA